>NW_006189060.1:0-625 GCF_000334495.1 Tupaia belangeri chinensis | reverse complement strand
GCCACCTTTACCACCTTGCCACCAGCTGGCCTGAAACTGGTTTTTTAAATGCCATTACCTCACACTTTTTCTCCAGCAACAGGAGCTTAGTCTCAACTATGCTATCAGCACTTACGAATGGTAAATTTTCCATCCGAAGGAAAAAGTTACAGAAGTCTGACTAATTCATTCAGACATATAAGATCTACGAAGGTTTTAGTTGAATAGATTTGAATTTTAGTAATGGATAGGTAAATACAAGGTTGATGAAATAAAATCTAACTTTTTTCTGTTAAACAATACTTTGCAATGATAACATCTCTTTTAATTTGTCTAAATATCCTATAATGATAATGAAAGACGATAGTATTTTATTTTTCTTCACCATGTCTAGCATAACTGTTCCTATCACCATTGTAGAATAGTAGAGAGGGCAAAAGTGACAAAAGATACACAGAAGTAATGTGATGTTCACTGATGACCTCAGAATAATTCATCAGTAGAATGGTTCCTTTGCTATTGGGTCATCAGAAAAGTCCTGACTTTTCTGAGGACCAATGACCCAATAGATTCATGCCCCCACTGCAGGCCTGGAGGAGCTTTCTTTAACAGTTATTAGAGAAGAAGTAACCTCTATGAGGGCAGG
>NW_006189059.1:0-625 GCF_000334495.1 Tupaia belangeri chinensis | reverse complement strand
TGGGATCCAGCCACCGTAATCACCACACCACAGACTGGCTCACATGTGTACTTGTAAACAACCACAGCACTCCCATTCATCCCTATGTTCTTTCTCGCTGTGCAGGGGCCTTATCCCCTCACCTGCTTCTTTCTTACCAAAGCCTCAGGCTCCTGGCACTCTTCACTGTTCACCGTTAGAGCTCCTTTTCCCTTGTCTTCCCTACCTCCTTGCCTGTTTCTGCTCTCCCTCAGTAATTGTATGTTATTGGGAGAATATGTCCACTTTTACAGGTTTGACCCATGCAGCTTCCTTGTACAGGTAAGTTTCTGGGTCCTTCTGTGGTTTTTGTCCAGGAGTCAAGTACAGAACCCCCCACTCTTACCTGCAGGAATACATTCCAAGTGGAATGTATTCTACTTCCTAGTAGAAGCCTGAAGCTGGCACAGTACCGAACTCTATAGAGACCACGATTTCGACCTGACAACCTAGGCGACCACGAAGTGACTAATGAGTAGGTAAGGTAGACAGTCCCAGTGTGCTGGGCTGATGAATGATCCACATCCTGGGCAGGATGGAGTGGGGCAAAGTGAGGTTTCATCATGTTGCTCAAAAAGGCATGTGATTTAAAACTTACGGATTGGGG
>NW_006189058.1:0-625 GCF_000334495.1 Tupaia belangeri chinensis | reverse complement strand
TAGTATTTCTCATATAGTATTCTCATTTTTATAGGCAATTTTAGAAAGCAATGCAAGCAAGGGAAAAGCCATTGAAAATATATAACTATGGTTTTAGAACTTTGTGATAGAAAGTAGCTGAAGGATTTTCAAAATTTATTATTTTCTGCATATTTATATTTTGACCACATAATAGCACATGAAGTCATAATATGAATTCTTTGTTCTTCAATATCTTACATTTCTACATTCTATGCTATGGGAGGGAACTGATTATGAACATAGCCTCAGATGTCTTCATAATAAAATGCTGACTTTTTCTAAATATTTTAAATCTTTTCTATCCTACAGGAATTTGTCATTTTCCTTTCCACCAATTATTCCTTTGACCATTAAGACAGTTTTGTACTTCTTCTTGCTTCTCCATGTGTCTTCTTTGAGATTATCACATAGCTGAGGGCTAGATGGCGGCCCAGAAGCAAAATGAGACACTCAGTGAGGCAATCCCACTCGTGAAGTTTCCTAATTCAAGTCCAGAGACGTCCCTGAGTACTCTGATGTACATACGCCCATGATTCAGAGCTGGCTGAAGACTGGGGATGGATCATGCCATTTGGAGGCTGTTAGGGATGCTTTTTTTTTTTTT
>NW_006189057.1:0-625 GCF_000334495.1 Tupaia belangeri chinensis | reverse complement strand
AAGAAGCTAACAAAACATTGTGTTTTCAACACATGGAAAGGTAGCTCCCTTTTGTAACTCTGAGTGGTCTCTGGAATGAATTTCGCATCTTGATGAAAAAGCAAAAGCTCTCGGTTCACCGAATTGAGGAGTAGGGCATCCCAAATTTTGGCACGGTTAGCTTCATCTCCGAGGGGTGTTTTTCTCTGTTTTGAAAGCAGTTTCTGCAGTTGGCCAGAGCCATCCTCAGACAGCAGCTGGTGAAGATTTCCACGTCATCTTCACAGACATGCCTCTCTTCTTTCATTAATACTGTCAATACCGTTGGGCAGGAGGAAATGAGAATTTTCGCATTTCCCATTCAACGTCATCCGACAGGAACTTTCCCCTTTGTGAACTGAAATGATTTTGCCTCAGAAAAAGTCATTACTTTTCCTAGAACTTAGATGACTCTAAAGACCTGCAACTTCCCTTTTAATCATTGGTACCGTGCCAATCAAATGCGTCTCTCTTGAAAAGAAGACTACATTATCTTCAACAATTTAGTACACGTCTGTGTCCAAGTAAGACTCACAAATCCAGCCTAGGGAAAAGGAAATGATACAGCCCACCTTATCTGGCCACGCCGCAATCCCTTCTCCATTCT
>NW_006189056.1:0-625 GCF_000334495.1 Tupaia belangeri chinensis | reverse complement strand
AATATGGTCAACATGGTCTTGGAACTCATAGCATTGGGGACAGTCTGATTTCAGATTTTGGCTCTATTATTTACAACTAGGAAAGCTTCAGCAATTGTTTTAAACCTAACTGTATCACTGAAACTGTTAATAATAATAGCACCTACTTCAAAGAATAATCATGAGGCTCAAATTCTTTTAAGGAGACAGGTACTGCCTGCTGGGCACTTTTACGAGTATCATGGATTCAAAGATCAATAAGATACGTTGAGACAGTGTATGTGGAGAAAACATTAATATGAATAAAGGTACATGATACTGGCATTTATGGGGCAATAGGTTCACTAGAGAGAGAAACTTAACCCCGCTTAGAGGTATAACAAACATTAACTAAAGAAGAAGATAGTTATCTTGAGCCTTGACAGATTTAAAGGAATTACCCAGAAGAAAGTGGTATATGTATTCAGTGTTAAGCAAGAAGACAAGGTAATATATTCAGAACACAACTAGGAATTTAACATTACTAGAATAAGAAAAGAATGGCAAAATTAGAAGATAAAACTTTAGGAAGTAAGAAAGTTGTATTTTGGCTTAAGAAACTTATAGACAATGGTGACTTTTCAATATGCAAAAAGAAAAAAAAAAA
>NW_006189055.1:0-625 GCF_000334495.1 Tupaia belangeri chinensis | reverse complement strand
CTACAGTATTTGATTATGCCCAGACCACAGCGGTGAGAAATCCCAAGAGAGCTGGGTTCCTGAATCTTCCTTTAGCTAGAGCACACATTTCCCAGAGGCTTAGAGTCTCAGAGCTGACAGAAACAATAATTAATCGATTAATTTAAAGAAAATTTACCAGATATCTGCTCTGGTCTAAGCACTGGACAGAATGGTCATGAAGTTTGACCTAACCCCTAAGGCGAATCTCTTGTTCTACCACTCATCACTCTGTGACTAGTAAGTCACTTACCTCTTGAGAAGGCTCAGTTTACACAGGAATAATTAAATGGGAATAACGTGAGATACTACCTACATCACAGGATTGTACTGAAGACTAAAGAAAATAACAGCCATATGGTACTTAGTACACTAGACACTATTCTAGGTATTTTACGTATATAATCATTAGAATAACTCTGGCAGGTAGCTGTCATCCTTGCTTTCATTTTCCGGATGAGGAAACTGAGGCGCAGAGAGGCCGACCAACTTGCCTAGCTAATAAGTGGAGAAACCAGGACTGAACCCAGGCAGTACGGCTCCAAGGATTGTGTTCTTGACCACTCTTCTATCTTATATATTTTCAAGTAAATGTTTAACATAGGGA
>NW_006189054.1:0-625 GCF_000334495.1 Tupaia belangeri chinensis | reverse complement strand
TTTTTTTTTGTTTATTTAGCAAAGACGGTGCAACAATATCTCCCACTCTCCTTTTCTCCTCAAAGTATGGTACCTGTGCCCCTTTCCCTGGGATATGGATGAGCATGTAACTTGCTATAACGATTTGAATAGGACAGCAAAAGAAACATGATGTGACCTCAGAGGTATATTCCAAAAGTTGAATCAACTTCCACCTTTATCTGGGGGCTGGGAGAACTTGCTTTTGAAGGACTGAGCATGTATAGATGGAATATGCCACAAGGCCACCATGTTTGACAAGCCCAAATGACAGGAACAGTCCACAGTCCACATGTAGGTGCCCCAGTCTTAGCAGACAGACAGCGTGAACTGCCAGACTCATGGCTGAAGACGCTTCCACATGAGTCCAGGGCTACCTCTTGAGCTAATCTTTGCACCTTCTCTCTAAGAAACCAGACCTGATAAAGATCTTTTTGAATTCTTGACCTATAGAATTCATCTCATAATAAAATTGTTTTGTGGAACTGAGTTTTGGTGTAGTTTTAAAAGGAGCAATAGAAACTGAATCAAGTGTTTTCTCAGGAGTGAACACAATAATTTACTTTATGTAGCTGGCTCAAAGCTTATGCTCAGAAAATGATGGCTG
>NW_006189053.1:0-625 GCF_000334495.1 Tupaia belangeri chinensis | reverse complement strand
AATAATAATAAAAAATAAAATTAAGTAAATATTTTTTAAAAAGAAATCAGGTAAACATGGAAATATTCATAGAAACTTAAAAGCAGCCCTTTTTTCAACACAGAGTCAGTTAATGGATCTCATGAACTAACAATGTAAATCTACTGTGATTCTTTTAATCCCTGTAAGGATCTCCGAGTTCGACTCATGATCTTGATGTCTCCTCTGCAACAGCTTGCCTGCTGCCTGCTTCTTTTCCCTCTTTCCTTCTGTCTCTCCTCTCTCTTTCTCCTCTCTTCATTTCTTCCTTCCTGTGTTTTGACTTTGCTGTGGAATCCATAGTCTCGCTTTCTCTAGCGTACCTGATAAATCAGCTCTCACGGGCGAAATGGCTTTGAACCCTAGATCTAAAGGGCTAGTTCTTCAGTTAAGGCCACAAGGATCAGAGCCACTCAGTACACAGAAAATCAACAGAAAAGGAGGAATACAGAGAAAAAGATGATATGCTAAAATTAATGAAAAGTCGTCGAAATTACTTAGCCTACCCAAGCCAGCCTATTGGAATCCTCTGTAAGTGAAAACCACCTCTCCTGTTTGGGAAAACATTAAAGATTTTATCAGCCTTCCATTTTTAGAACTCACTACA
>NW_006189052.1:0-625 GCF_000334495.1 Tupaia belangeri chinensis | reverse complement strand
TACCCCCATATACATGCTGAGCTGCATCATCAGGTTACAAGTTAAGGTGTTTTGTTGACATCTTAACTAGTGAAGCCGCAAGGGTCTTATGTACTAGCCTTCAGCAGGGTCAGATGTGCACTGCTATCTATCGGAATCGTTCGGCTTTAGATTATGTTTTAGCCTCTGAAGGAGGAGTAGAACATTTAAGTAACTGCTGCCTGAAAATAGATGATGAGGGAAAATTCATAGAAGAAATGACAAGTTGAATGAGAAGAATTGCCCATGTTCCAGTCTAAACGTGGGAGAGAGAGAACCCCTGTAAATTATTTGAAGGATGATTTTCAGTTGTTGGAAGATTCAGGACCCTCCTAAGTGCAGTGCTAATCGTTCTGGGAGTTTGTTTGATCCTCCCATGTTTGGCACCCCTGATTATGAAACTGTCGCCAACCTCATAGAAGCCACAACTGAAAGACAACTGCACATGTAATGATGTTATTGGAAATACAAACCCCTAAATCAAGATGATGCTTTTTGACCCTCATAGGATTTCAGCATCAAAGGGGTAAATGTGGTAGGAGGGCCTCCAGGACCCAGGAAGATAACAACGTGCTCAAAACTTAAAAACGCATGTGCAGCCTGTGGT
>NW_006189051.1:0-625 GCF_000334495.1 Tupaia belangeri chinensis | reverse complement strand
TCTTCCGGCTTGCAGTTTTGAATTGTGATTGGCTCCACGCTAGAAATAGTAGGAATTACTTCAAAGAGTGATTCGGGGCAATGAAGCACATGCAGAGCAGAACACGGCAGGACGGCACAAGCAGCTAAGCATCTCTTCCACGGCAGCTTTCCCGGCATCTCCAGACAGTTTGGATTTCTGTGAATGGAAGCTACACAGAAGGTACGCGTCCGAGACCGGGCCCAGAAGAATGACACGGTAGAACTCCAGCCCCACAGAGCGCCTTGTGGGGGGTGTCCCAGGAAGTGGACTCGCTTCCAGTACACGCAATCAGGGGTAGACAGGAAAGCCTGCCCCAGGGCCTTGACTGCTTCCAGCCTAAAGTCAGCCCACAGAAAGAGCCCCGCAAGCTTCTCCTAATAAATAGCCTGTGTGTGTCTAAGGGCTCTAAATTCAGTCTGCAAGATTGCCAACACATGTGGGCACACGGCCCAGGGCCCGCAGCGCCACAGAAACTTCTACAGAGAGCCAGCAGTGGTGGGTGAGAGCAAAACCTTAAATCTGGATTTAATTTCTCATAAATGAAATAAATGTGACTTTGTAAGACTTTTCTCATGACTATTGACAAAAAGAGAGAGAGAGAGAG
>NW_006189050.1:0-625 GCF_000334495.1 Tupaia belangeri chinensis | reverse complement strand
CTGTGAAGTCTCTACCCGCTTTGACATGGTTAGCCTCTGAAGGGAGGGCTTCCAGCCACGAAGTACTGATGCAGGGGTATAGCACCCCCTTGTTTCTTTAAAAAGAAAACTATTTGGTAGAAAGTAGTACCTTTCCTTGCCTCCTTCTGGATAGCATGCAAACCAAAACAGGCAGTGAGAAAGTTGCATCCATCTCAGTGAATGTTGTTAGGTCACTTTCTGTTACAAAGATCGAAGGCAGTTTTTTCTTTGACATGTACGTGTAACATGGTTTTCTGTAAGTGTTACATCAGACGTGCCTGTCAGCAGCTGATGTGCGGGTTAGGATACCTCTTGTACTTTTGTGGGCTTTCACTCCAGTGTAGTTATCAAGAGCCCAGAGTTATAGTACTCAATCTCAAACCTTCACCACAACGGACTTTCCTTAAAACTTCAGCTTATTTTTATAGTGTTCTATGTGATATATTAAACTTCAGAATCACGACTGCCTTGCGCCGGCACCAGTGAGAGGAGCTACTGCTCTAGAGGGTTGAGTTCTCATTTTATTTGACCTTGCTCCTGATTTCAGAAGATTTGAACTGTGATCTGTGGAAAGCTCAAGTTCTCATTCACCCATTTTTCCCCC
>NW_006189049.1:0-625 GCF_000334495.1 Tupaia belangeri chinensis | reverse complement strand
TCCAACTGCTTGCCTGGGAATGAGTGCGTCTTAGCCTGTGCGTGCTGCTGTAACGAACGCCCGAGGCCGGATAATCTGTCAGCGTCTGAAATCTACTTCTCAGAGGGGTGGAGGCTGGCCAGTCCAAGACCAAGGCGCTGGCAGGTCCGGTGTCTGGCTGGGGCCTGTCCCCATAGACAGTACAGCCCTGTGTCCTCGCAGTGCAGAGGGGCAGGATGGGGGCCCAGTGCTTCAAGTCCTCTGGTAAGGGCCCTAATCCCATCCGTGAGGGCTCTTCCCTCCTGAATTTATCCATCGAAAGCCACCACCTCCTAATACTATCACATCGTCCCTACGTTCCAGCATGTGCATTTGTGGGGACACATTCAGACCACAGCAGGGTGGACACCGTGGACAACAGTGGTTTGTTTAGCGTCCTCAGAGGATTTGATACTATTAGACTAAACACACTTTTCAAGAAGTTGAGGAAAAAATTGTTGCTATAACATGTAAGCATTTAGTTGACAGATATTGTGCTTACTGTATATGGCACCCAAGAGGTTCTCTAAAGGTATTTAAAGAAAACGAGGTTTTCCAGGGCCAGCAGGTGTGTGATAATTAAGGCACTGGACTCCCACAGGGCTGA
>NW_006189048.1:0-624 GCF_000334495.1 Tupaia belangeri chinensis | reverse complement strand
TCTCTCTCTCTCTCCCCAGAAGGGGCACACGCTCCATAGGAAAAATATAACAAAACAAAAACACGATAGCATTCTTTAGCTTCCCCCCCAAGAGTCCCAAGAAGTAGTAATATGTCTCCCTATTTCTTAGGGCCATGGGGTACACCAGTGCTGTCTTTCCCCAGGTGGGCTCTTCTCATGGCCTAGTTATTTGCTGCCAATAATAAACTTGTGTGCCCAGAACCTGCTATTCATTAAGCGTATTTTCCATGTGTCCCACTGAGTTGTACCTTCCCATTCCCTGCCACCACTGTGTAGATGAAAGTCAGAAATGTATCATCTTTCTGTCTGATTTGCCTCATCTTTCCAAAGATCTGAAACAAGCTCGTGGGTGAGGTCTAGCTGGCTTACCTGCTGTTCCAGTGAAACCAAAGCAGTTGCTAAAAGAGGCCAGTCTTTATGTGGTGGTACAGAGGTGGGTCAGATTTCTGAGCTGGCCAATTGGACAGCAAACATCTCTTCAAGAAAGTTCTTACCAACCTTTATCAACGTGCTATCTGTATTTCTGGTCTATATTTCTTTCTGAGCGTTAGACCCAAATACACAACTTTGTTCTCCATCTGGTTGTTATACCAGCACTTCTAA
>NW_006189047.1:0-624 GCF_000334495.1 Tupaia belangeri chinensis | reverse complement strand
GATTGCATGTGTGTGCACATGTAGGTGTGTATATGTTTGTGTGTATGTGATGTGTAAATGCACACCCATGAACATATACAATGATTTGCACAATGGTGAGTGAAAGTGAGACTCAATAAATGCTAGTTCATCAATCATTATACTTTTTCAGTAGTTGCCAATTTTTTGTTAAAAACAAATATAAATACAACTGAAAAGAAATAAATCACAGAAAAGTTTTGCACTAGCTCTTCCCCTCCTGACAAGAAATATGACTCAGTTCTGTTTCAGTACAAGGAGAAGTATTTCTCACCTGATCTCCCTGGAATCTAAGCAATAATCCCCTTCTTTTGAATTATCCTGTAATCTAAAATAGAACTCACTTTCTCATCTCACTCCAGTTCCTCTTTCAACATGTAGGTCTCTGAGCCACTAGAGAAGAGAAGGCAGACTTTATTTTTTGGAAATAAAAAGAGATGCTAGAAAATGAGAAATCACTCAGAAATACATTTCCCATTATTTTGTAGCTCTCCTACCTCCACTCCCAGTGATGACTGAAGGTCTCTAGATAAGGACTCACAAACGGCAACCTGAGGGCCCAATCCTGCTAACTGCCTAGATTTCTAAATAAAGTTTTATTGGAAC
>NW_006189046.1:0-624 GCF_000334495.1 Tupaia belangeri chinensis | reverse complement strand
GGCCATTGCCCCTAGGGAATGATTCCTCACTTTCCCATCTCTATTTCTCTCTTTTACTGGCACATGCCCTAGGGCAAAAAACCTAAAACAAAAAATTTAAAATAAATAAGTAAAAACTACTAACATTTAAAAAAAATTGAATCATTAATCTGGAGTGCTACATAAATTTCTAAAAAAAATGTGATTTTTAAAATGATAACATACAAGAGGTTATGGTTTTTCCTCCCATATTGATGTCAACTGAGATCAAAAGTGTCATGAGACCACGTGATGTCTTAAAACTGTGACTGCTTCTACTCTTGTTGATTGAAACTATACGGTTTGGCGAGAGCTTATTAAAGTTTTTTCACTTCCTAGTTTCTTTCCTGCCCAGTCAAAGTGTATTCTCAAGTATAGTGGTATAGGCTTGACTTTTTACTCAGTTCATTGACAGAGGATGTCAGTGTGCAGTATTACCAACAGTGTCTCTGATGTATTTCATGCCGCACAATTATGCACTGCCTGTGGGAACAGAACAGTGTTTTCATATTCTGATTCATGGAGTGTTAGTGTTAGATGAGACTGTGGGCTCCTTTAGTTTAGATGCTTTTATTTTGGCATCCGAGAAAACTGAAGCCTAGAGAA
>NW_006189045.1:0-624 GCF_000334495.1 Tupaia belangeri chinensis | reverse complement strand
TTTTTTGTATTTATGAATTGATACTACAAGGGACATTGAATAATTCAATCAAAATGGTGCAGGGATATTGAGATTACAAACTACAGCCCCAGTCCTCAGAGAGAGTAATTTCTGCTAGGAGTGAGAAATGTTATGAATAAAATATTGATTATATGAAAGAGGAAGAGTTACATCCTGCTTAAAATATGATTCTTTTGGTAGACCAGGTACAGAATTATTCTTAAGTATTGCTGTACGTAATGTCTGTTAGACAAAATAATACATGTTTTACGAAAAAATAGGACTGTGAATTTGTATTGCATTGCCATGTAAATAAAAATTAAACAAATACTTTTCTAAAGGGATTTCAAAGAAACCGAAAGCTGTATGATTTGCAATTTCTCCATGTCTTTTCCTTTATTTATTCTACCTAGTATCAATTATTACTTACTAAAAAAATAGTATTGTTTTTTCTCAACTCAAAGTTATAATCTATTCCAAAATCTCATGGAAGTAAGTTTGCAGCACTTCTTTTTTACTGAATTCTACAACCGCTACTACCAGATGTTTACTGTTGTATAGCAGAGTTGACCACAGTAATTTATGCAGGGTGCCTCTAATTTTCTCAATGATATACCTTAGACT
>NW_006189044.1:0-624 GCF_000334495.1 Tupaia belangeri chinensis | reverse complement strand
ATATATATACACATATATGCATACATAGGTATAAACACACATATTACGATCTCTATTTCATTTCCTTTGTATAGTTGTCTTTTCTTGCACTAATATTATCTTATTCTAATTGCTATAGTTATATAATTTTCTTCCATGTTCCCTCCCTCTCTACCTCTCTTCTTCCTTCTGTCCTTCCTTTTATTATGATTTATATACAGAAAAACATAAATGCCCTTGTAAGTTTAGAATTGAATTGTGCCAAATACATACACCTGCATAACTACAACCTCAGTCAAGATATAGGACATTCTCTTCACCCTCTGAAATTCCTTCTTGCTCCTTCAGAGTCAGAACTGCCAACCGTAGTCAACAGCTGATTTATTTCTGTTTCTATAGGTTAGTTTTGCTTTGCATGACATTCATTTAAATGCAGTCATATAGCATATAGTACTTTTTTGTGTCTGGATTCATTTTCACAGTATTATATTTCTGAGATTTGATTATTGGTTGTCCTACTAATGTTCTTTGGCTAATCCATGAACCAAGAGTTTATCAGAGTTAACTAATTTTTGTTATTTTCTCTGAGAACCAGGTTTTGGTCTCACTGATTTCTCTCTTGAGTGTGTGTGTGTGTGTGTGTGT
>NW_006189043.1:0-624 GCF_000334495.1 Tupaia belangeri chinensis | reverse complement strand
CGAAGCCCCTCTCATGTCAGTCCGTAAAACCTGGGGCTCTCCCCAGTCCCCTCTGTCCCTACGCCTTCTGCAATGCACCTGCGGCGCGGATCAGACGTGTATGGTTCCACTGCACTCTAAAGCCCCTTGTTGGAGGCGCCGTGTCCGATTGTGGATACACCGAGTCCTCACCACAGACGGAAAGCAGATGCAAAGGCACGCAGGCGTGAAGAAGAATGGCGACTAAAATCCTTGACTGGGGAAGTCGGCTTCGGGAAGGAGCCCCTCTGGTCCTGCAGCGCAGCGCTTCAAACGGCCCGCGAGGACAAGCGACCATCGAGAAGCACGTCCTAGACCTCCGAGAATCCTAGAGAGGAAACGGAAGCGGCCCTTCCTTACGCACCTGTCTGATAGCGTCCATGTCCACTTCCGGTCCGGGAAGGGTTCGGGCGAGCCCTACGCGGGCGCGGGTTGCGGGTGAGAGTCCAGTTAGAATCGTGGAGGGCAGTGCTGGACTGGCTGGCCGACTGGCGGGCCGACCGGCGGGCAGGCGGTGCTGTGGTGCCGTTGCGGCCCTCGGCGGCGGCGAGGCTGCACAGGAGCCCGTCTTCTGCCCAGCCCGGTTGCGGGCGGCGCGCCTCCTTG
>NW_006189042.1:0-624 GCF_000334495.1 Tupaia belangeri chinensis | reverse complement strand
GGACCATGACCAACAGTGACCATGTACACTGATGACAAAATAAGATGAAATGGGCTGAACCTGTAATGTGAAATCATACCATCAATAGCAATGCTTTCAGATACCAGGTTATTAATCATTAAAAGGGACTGACACAGGAGGTTATCAAATGTTCTGTTCTGAAAATGTAATTTATTAATTTTTAAATATACTTCTGGATTCTAAGACTACTGACAACTTAAGTGATCTTGGGCTATCTTTAAAGATGCGGATGGCTAAGTTATCTCAGCTAAGAAACTAAATAATTTGCCTCACTTCTCCCTATCCCCCCATGGAAACAATAGGGTTTTGTAGGCTAAGTGGTGAGTGAGTGGGAAAGATTAGTAACATTTATGTGACAGTGTTTAGTAGAAAAAGGACAAAGGGTATATTTATACTCAGCAACCATCCAAGTCTAGGACATAAACCCAGGACCTTCTCAGTGGCTTCAGCATCTCAGAACATTGTGTCTCCCATATGCCACATTGGCTGGCCGAGATAGGCATTTTGGCAGTTTAGCTATGTAGCAAGTAGCTTCCCCACCATCTCAATGAACTAAGATTAGAAGAATGTGGGGAACAGCAGTTAGTGTGATGGCTATGTCGC
>NW_006189041.1:0-624 GCF_000334495.1 Tupaia belangeri chinensis | reverse complement strand
AAATGTGTCATGACTTTCCTGACCACCTAGTCGTTTTACCTCTAGGATGTATGTGGACAAACTGTCAGTAGTTATTCAGGTTCCAATTGGGCATTACTTTCCCGTTTTAAAGCAATTACAGAATAGAGCACTGCTTTTCCTGTGTTCCTAGTGTTCTGATCCAAGGATCTAGACAGAGATAGCCATCTGCCTGACAGCATCTTAGAAGTTTGCTTTAAAGGGGGTACCTGCTAATACCTTCAGGTACCTGAGGCATTCATGCTCTGATACTTCATGTGGAGACAAATATGAATGGCAGGAGATTCACTAATCTTTTGAAGAAAGCATTTGCACTTTTAGTAAACATTGGAAATCCTGGATGAGAAATACAATTTAAAGCCCTTTCAGCTCTTGAAGGGGCAATGTGTGCCTATAATGTTGTTAAGAGTATTTCTTCAAGGGCTGGCTTTTTGGTGCACTGGTTAAGAGCTGTACATATGGAGCAAGATCCAGCATGGCTGACAATAATTCAAATCACTGAGATTTTAAAAATATGCAGCTTGAATAATATGCTAGCACATTTGCATGCAAGCCTAAAATTCTAACAGGATGGAGAACTGAAGGAAAAAGTATTGTAACATGACC
>NW_006189040.1:0-624 GCF_000334495.1 Tupaia belangeri chinensis | reverse complement strand
ACGCGCCCTATAGTGAAAATCTCTCCCCCCCGCCCCCCCCCAAAAAAGCAGTGGATTCATAGTGTTTAAAAAAATACATTTTTTTAAAAGGTAAGCTAGGAGAGGTAGAGAGTGAACAGGATTCCCAAGGGGTTATCAGGTATTGCTCTCTCCAACTCTAATTACTTTGGGGATGAGGGAAATAAGTAAGGGAGGGAGGCCAGGCTGAGAGAGGTGGTGCTCAGAGAAGCAGCTTAGTGGGATATATGGGTTCCTGGGAAGATGTGATAGCACGGAAGGTATCTGGTTTATGGCATCCGATGAGCACGCAGAGATGAAGATCATATGCAGGAGCTCCAGAAAGAAAAAACTGGCTGCTGGCTACACAACAGGACTAATAGTTTGGACCTGCAAAAAAATAAAAGCTCTGCCCTTTGCAGGACTGGGCCTCAAACTCGCCATTAGCAGCAAGAGGTAATCACTAGAAGGACTTTTCCTTCTACCCTTAAGCACTTTTGCCTTCCTGGACCTCTTCTTTCATGCAAACATATTTTTAAAAATTGCATTTTATGACACATTAATACAAAATATAATCCAAGCAAGACTGATGACTACATATTCATTTTAATTATATTTGTCTTACAC
>NW_006189039.1:0-624 GCF_000334495.1 Tupaia belangeri chinensis | reverse complement strand
CCACCTGCCAAACCCCGTATATGTTTCTTATTTCAGGTGTGGTCTCTGTGTGGAGATGAGTACATAAATGCTTTTCAGACTAGCCAGTGACCTAGAATTGTGTGTTTCTGGAAGGTTCTAGGAACAGGGTGCCCTTCTCCAAAGATCTGGAGAAGGTGGTGGTGCTGATGCCCAGCTGGGAGGGAAGGCTTTCCTCGCCTGGCCGGTGGACGTCCTCATGACTGGCTGTGTGACAGTTATCCCAAGAACCAGGGCATCCCCGTCACAGGGTGGGCCTCTTCTTCCAGGACTAAGAAGAGAGCTTCATTTCCGATACCTGTAGTCTCAAAAGGGCGAAGAGCCTTGACTTCTAACTCCGGAACCCTCTCTTCCGCCTTTTGGAAGAGGTGACTCTGACGTAAGGGCAGCCTGCCTCATAAAGTCCTCCATCAGGTGCTGGAGTGCAGCTTCTCGAATGGCTCCGGGCGCTCCGTATCACACACCTCCACTTCCAGGCATATACGGTTTACCTGGCTGTGCTTGGACAAGCTTCCCTAACTCACCTCACCTCTGTGGGATCAGTTAGAATCAGGTGGCTTTTGGGTAGATTACATTTTATTTAGGGGCTGGCAGGTGACGTGGTGG
>NW_006189038.1:0-624 GCF_000334495.1 Tupaia belangeri chinensis | reverse complement strand
TTTTGATGATCTTGACAGTTTTGAGAAGTACTGGTCAGATATTTTGAAGACTGTCCCTGAGATGGGATTTCCCCAATGTTTCTATCATGACTAGACTAGGGTCATGGGTTCTGGGGAAGAAAAGCACAGCAGTCACATCGAGGTGCATGCTATCAACATGAATTATTACTGTCAAGGTTGACCTTGGTCCTCTGACTGAGGTGGTGTTCGTCCAGTTTCACAGCCATAAAGTTATTATTTTGTTTCCTTTCCCTATGGCAATCATGTGAAGGAAATCATTGTGTAGCATAGACTTAAGGGGTGGGGGGGAGCAAATACATAAATGATTTGAAATTGTTTTGTATGAGAGATATGTCTTTTGTTTCCCATTTATTTATTCAATCATGTATTTATTTCCATATAGGCTCAAGGATATTTGTTTTGTGTTTTAGGTTCTAATTCAATACTAATTTATTTTGCTTCTGTGCTTGTTGCTCGCATTCTTCCAGCGTTGACCTTGGTGATTTCTTTCTGTTGAAGCTTGTGTCCCTTTGACATACTCTCATTGTATGTGGGTTTTTGTTAGGTTGGTTGTTCTGTGTCTTTGTTGTTTGTTTTGAGATTCTGTCATTATAAGACACTCAA
>NW_006189037.1:0-624 GCF_000334495.1 Tupaia belangeri chinensis | reverse complement strand
CATAGCAAAGAATTTTAGCTCATACTCCATATCTATGTTATTATGATCCATATAGTTTTCATATACGATCATTTCCGGTAACCAGGAAAGGACTTATTTCTATGTTTTATTTTCACTGCATGTCTCTAAGAATGCAAAAATGTAAACATTGATCTACATAATCATATACATAGATTAAGGGACGCTTCCTGAAACAGTGTGAATTAGATAATTAAAAAATAGCAAAATTGCAGTTAATGGCTTATTTGCTGAAAGTAGGTATTTTAATTATTCTAGATAGTTTGAATTCATGAATAAGTTATTAGTCATTCGTATCTTTTTTTTTCCAGTTTGTAATCCTGGTATGCCTCTGATATTTGGATCATATACTCTTAATGCTTATTTATTTGAAATCTTACTTTGGAAATCTAGGAAATGATATGGACATGCAGAATAGGTGGAATTGTTACAACTCACCATGAGACAGTATAATCTAATTTGCCAAAAAATAAAGTATCATAAAATGTAATATAGCATACTATAAGCAACATTTTTTTTTTCATTTTTGATGACATGAGAAAGATCCCGAATGATAGGAAAATCCCTTCTCTAGGTATTTTGCTTCTTCTTTTTTTTTTTTTTTTT
>NW_006189036.1:0-624 GCF_000334495.1 Tupaia belangeri chinensis | reverse complement strand
ATCCTTCACCTTCTTATACAGTCCAAATTTATAAAATGCAAACTTAAGCTGCTTGGTACCTACTATATGCCTATCTTGACTAGTGCCCATCTATTCTGTTTGTAGACAGCAAGATAAAGAATAATGTACAGAAGGGATAGGAGAAGAATAATGTTGCAAGGGCAAAGGCTGGCGGTCACATCCTGGGGACCTGCGCTTCTCTGGGTCAGTTGCTATCCTTAGCCATCCAGTCTGACTGCAGTCATCGTAAGGAAGGGTGATGATAAAAATACCATAGTATGATTTTTTAACGGCTCCCTAGGTCAATCGTTGTTCCAGGGTATAATGTCTTTATATGGTACATTTGCCCAAAGGCTCAGGTGTTGGACTTATTTTTATAATATCCATAATGAATCCATTTATAGATGATTTACATAGACCTGCCACGACCTGAATCAGCTGAGATGTCAGGCATCATAACCTGAAGGAACACAGTGGCAGTGCTCTGTCACACAGAAACTTGGGCACTGTGAGGCATTCTAGAAGAATCTATCTTTTTTGTTGCCTTATATCTTCTTTCTTCTGGTTTTGGATCCCAAAAGAAATTCTTTGGTAGAACATACAAAAAAAAAAAAAAAAAAAAAA
>NW_006189035.1:0-624 GCF_000334495.1 Tupaia belangeri chinensis | reverse complement strand
CAGAGTCAGGTATGAAAACCTAGTTACCCTCAAGGAAATCAACTAGAACCTCTTTTCTCTCCCTACCAGTATACCTCCAGGATTTCTTCTCAATATCTACTCTGTAGCTAACTTTCTCCTGGCCGACTCCAACCAATGACGCAAAGTCTGAGCCTTGTCCCTCGTCTTTTCCCAGCTGGAAATGCCTCTTTTATTTAGTTTTCTCCATGTGATTTAAGTTCTTTCCTCTCTCCAATAATATTCCAAAGTTCTCCAAGGAAGTAGCCATACCTGCCATTGTCCAGCCCTTCACTCTTCCCAAACACTGTGCTCCTCTCACAAAAGTGGGAGGTTGGTCCAGTCATCTGTAGAGGACGCCATGAGGACCAATACAACATTCAAACCCATTTACTCACCACCTGGGAATGGAACAGAACACTCTCAGCCTCTCCTCAGGGCCACTGAAAGTCCATTCCAATCACTAAAAGCAAGTCCTGGGTAAATAATCCTGACAGCACCCCTCCCCCATGCAAACAGGTATAACTATCTTCATCCTATTTGTAACAGCCAATTCCTGTTACCCTGGGACCATTAACATAGGCATCTTTTGTTCCATTTTTCTTTTCTTTTTTTAAAAAAATTATT
>NW_006189034.1:0-624 GCF_000334495.1 Tupaia belangeri chinensis | reverse complement strand
GCCCGTTTAGGCAAAAAACGCGTGTGATGTATGGCACACCTCACCGGGCAGCTGTGTCCTGGAAATGGCCACCCAGGAAGCAACTGTGGAGCCCCCAGGGCCTCTGCACGCCACTGAGGACCCTGCAGCCCATGGCCAGGTCTAGAGGAGGGCGAGTGGGCATGGGAGGTGGCAGGGATTCAGAGAACATGAGCGCCTGCAACTCCTATCACAGCCCCAGGTCTTCCCTCACTCCACGTGCAGCGAGATGGGGCCTCCACCAGGGCGTCCTTGTTGCTGGGGGTGCCCCGGCACAACTGCAGCGGCTGCCCCGGGCCCGCCTGGCTGTCAGGACCGGTCTCTGTGACACTGGCCCGAGTCTGTAACTGGATGCTTTTCTTCTGCATCCTATGAATGTCTACAAGGCGCTCCGAGGACTGGGAGCCGTGCCGTGTCCCCCAGCCCCTTGCATTATCTAAAAGAGCACGTCGGTGGTGGTAGCCCACATGGCAGCCCTGGGCTCCACTGCATGGAGCCCGCAGGCATGGCTCAGACTGACCCTGCTCGTGGCCGCCGAGGCCTGCACACTCGGACAGCGCTTCCGCAACGGCCCGTGCCGAGATGAAAGCTCAGTCCTGTTTACTC
>NW_006189033.1:0-624 GCF_000334495.1 Tupaia belangeri chinensis | reverse complement strand
ACATAACTATTATGTCAACTGCTGGTCCCAAATTACTGATTCTCTGATTGTGGAAAAGTTGCTTCATTCCTAGTTCCTTGGTTTTACCTTTTCCAAAATCACAATGATCACGTTCACCTCACCGGATGTTTGTGAGGAGTAATATAGAAAATATGAAATACTCTTAGTACCTGATCTGGGTCATAGCACTCACCAATAGTAGCTATTATTTGCTTATTTAACAGATAGTACAGACAATCAACAGATATTCTCTATAATAGTGTGTTCTTAGGAATGCAACTTTGCATGTGTATCTCTAAGTTCATGTCACAAGTACAGGTTAAATATGGATTAACATCTTAGGGTAATAAAGGTTGAATCAATGTTTATAGACTTCCGTTTATTTAAAAGTAGCTATCTGGAGGGCTGGTCCTGTGGCTTGGTTTTTAAGGGCACTGGATCCCAACATGGCTGACCAACAGTTTGAATTCTGCCCTGTTTGCTTGAAAAACACACAAAGTGTGCCAAAAATTCCAACAAGACGGAGACATGTAGGAGAAAGAATTGTGTAACATCCCCCACTGGGGGATGCTGCCTACTTCTTCCTCCTACTTTCTGTCTTTCTCTGGTGAGTTCACATGCATA
>NW_006189032.1:0-624 GCF_000334495.1 Tupaia belangeri chinensis | reverse complement strand
CTCTGCACTGGTCCCCCTCCCCACATGCTCACTTATTAAGTCCATATTTCAGTGCAAACACGCTTTAATACCAACTGATCCTTCATTCTCACCTTATTTGGAAAACTAAAATTAAGGAGTGTATGAAAAAGTTCATAAAAAGAGATTTAAATGATTCTTATGCTATTCAAAAAGCCATAAAAGGAAAGTTAGGGATCTTTCTGAAATGCACTAATTTAGGGTAAAGACAGTAGCAGTGGAATTATACATGTACATAAACATTTTGTTTTTATAAATTGAGATATAATTTAAATACCCTACAATCCATGCTTGTGAAATGTGCAATTCAGTGGGTTTTTTAGTATATTCACAGAGCTGTGCGACACTTCACAGAAATGGAATCGGAAGCACGTGGCTGTCTGTGTCTGCCTTCTCTCTTCGTTTGCCAGGTTTTCAAGGTCCGCCCATGTCGTAGTACATATCAGCACTTCCTTTTCATGAATATTCTGTAATATACCACTGTATAGATAAACCTCATTTTGTCTTATCTTCCATTCATTAATTGATAGCCATTTGGGTTGTTTCCAATTTGGGGCTATCATGAATAATGCTGCTATATGGGATCAGCAGTTAGCGTAATGGCTA
>NW_006189031.1:0-624 GCF_000334495.1 Tupaia belangeri chinensis | reverse complement strand
AACCATTACACCATCTGCTGGTCCCATATAATGCAACATTAAATAACTGAGCTGCTAATGTATTAAAAAATTATTTCTACTTTATTTCAGAATGCTCACAGTATTGAATTTAGGAATGTTTGTTTAATTTAATTATTTGTTCTGACTGCAGAATTTTATAGTCTTCATTATTTGAATAATTGACTCAAAGAAAATGACATAAATAATATTGAGCAGTCTTAATATATAATGTACTCACTTTATAAAATTTTGACAAGGAAGAAAAAGAAAACTTTTATCATTTAACTAACAAACATATAAAAACTGATTATAAGAAACTTGACTGATTTTTTAAAATAATTTTTACTATAATTTCTAACATATATAACAGTCATACATATTTGTGGGGTACAATGCAGTTTTTCAAAACATATATATAATACATAAGAATTAAATTAGAGGAAAAGCATATCCACCATCACCAAATTGCTATGTGCAGGCAACCTGAGCTACCTATCATAAACTGGCTGTTATCTGACCCACCAGCCATAAAGTTGGGCATGCAGAGCAGCACTCCACCATTAAATGGAAGTGACCTATATGTGATTAGGCCTGAAAGCACAAGTTACATGGAGAAATGAATCA
>NW_006189030.1:0-624 GCF_000334495.1 Tupaia belangeri chinensis | reverse complement strand
CTGAACCACTGGGTTCTGGGGATAGCCTCATTTGTTCTTAAAGTTATTAATACCCTGAAAAAGGGAAGAAAGTGGATTCTTTCCTTAAAAGTTCCAGAATGAACACAGCCATGCTGACACCTTAATTTTAGCCCCAAAACTTATCTCGAACTTCTAAGCCCCCAAACTGTAAAATAATAAATCTGGGTTGTTTAAAGCCACTATTATAGCAGAAATAGACAATGAATACAGATATGATTCCATACCAATAAAAGACAGATAGATGCCTATTCGCATCAGTTAACATTACAAAGAATATTTATAGATGCTTACATTCACCAAGTTCTAAATACATTGTTCATATTTATGTAAACTTTTAAATTCAAATATAACATAAATACAAAAGGTGTACCAATCCTAAATATGTGATTCAGTTAATATTCATAATATAAACACATTCATATAAAGAGAACCTAGATGAAGAAACAAGACATCATGAAGCTCCCTTGTATTCACTTTCAGAAACCACCTACCAGTCATTACCCAAGTATACTTTTTTTATATATAGCATATAACCACATATATCTTCACAGGGTATAACATTTCTTTTTACTGCACAATTATCATGCATATCAGTCAAGACAA
>NW_006189029.1:0-624 GCF_000334495.1 Tupaia belangeri chinensis | reverse complement strand
TCTCCAAAAAAAAAAAAAGATAAAAAAGAAAGATGGGGAAGCATTTTGGAGATCTGTCCTAAACCTTTGCTGCCTGTGTGCAGAAAACTGCCAGGCTATGAGACAAAGCAGACCCTTGGTGAATGAAATCAACATGTACACTTCTACAGAGACCCCAAATTTAAAGCCAGGCCTGAAAAACTTGGCTGATAAGTTTGCCAAACTTCAGGATTATTGACAAGCCAAGGTTGAAAAGACATGATGCCAAAGTATTTGAACCTTTGAAAGCTTATGGAACCATCGTAAAAATGAAATGGGATGACCTCGAAGCCACATTAACAGCACGGAATCAAGGAGCTAAGCAGTTAACTCAGAAAGAACACATCAGAGAAACTCATGTGATCCACATGTTATTTCACAAGCAGAAACCGAATTAGAGAGCTACAGTGGATGCTACCTGAATGACTCGTCATCTAGAAACTACTGACAATTCTGAAAGGTAGAAAGGAAAGAATATAAGGATTATATTTTCAGAATTTATCACAACTGAAATGTTAGTTCATGGCAAAGCTTTAGAGGTCTACACTGGTGCCTACCAAAATATACAAAAGATCGGGGCCAGCAGATGGAGTAGTGGTTATGTTG
>NW_006189028.1:0-623 GCF_000334495.1 Tupaia belangeri chinensis | reverse complement strand
AAAAAAAAAAAAAAAAAAAAAAAGTTCAGCTTTTCTAAGCTACTTCCCCTATGCATGTGTTCACACAATTTTTCTGTTTCTGTAACATCTTTTTCCCATTCATGCTTTTCCCCCATGAAGGAATCATTCCTTAAATTAAAGGAATTTGAAAAGCCCAGAAGGTACTGAAACATCTGGTCCATTTCTATCAAATAATGGCTAAAGGGAACATGGACAAAAAGTACAGTGTCAACAGTGCCATTGGTACAAACGTTTAATGATGTTATGATTACAATATCCACGACTTTAAAATTACATCAAAGTAAGAAATGCAAGGAGGGAAAAATCAAACACAAACAACAATGTAACAGTATAGGAATGTCTCTCAGAGATAACAGATATTTCATAAAATTGACTGGTCTGCTCTCTGTTTTCTTTCTTTCTTGTCATGGTGTTCTGGGTAGATGGTATTCTTTAAAAGTAGGATTTATATCTATTGAGTGACTATTTTGTAGTCATAGTGGCAAAATAACTGTTGTATGTATTAAAAATCAGGCAGGGTTTATGTAACAGGAAGGTATCATTTTTTAAAAAGATGCTTTAAAGTTAGAAAGACTATATTGGGACCAGCAGTTAGCGTAATG
>NW_006189027.1:0-623 GCF_000334495.1 Tupaia belangeri chinensis | reverse complement strand
ACACTCCCAATGAGAGATGTTAGCACTGCAATCTCCTCTCCATTTCTCTCTGTTTGAATTAATGTAATGTCTGTGGCACCAAAAGCTATTCAACCTTGGCATTATTTATTATACTCTTTGATTCTTTGCATTTTTAGTTGTGAAATACAGTAAATTGCAAAGCTGTGTGTTTTTCTCATAATGTTGGTATGAAGAGGGCAGAAATTATGTACATATGGGATTTTATATAAGAGCTACACCTTAAAAAAACATTTATAGAAAACTTTCTTGAACTAATATAATTACCTCTGTTTTACAGATGAGAAAGGTAAGACATAAAGATCAGGGAATTTGCAAAAGGTCACACCACTAATAATTTGACTTAACCCAGCGTGAAGGCAGTTGTATATCTGGAGCTGTGATAGCTTCAAATTACTATGCTCTTCCCAGACTCTGGTTTTGGGCTTTGTACATGGGTGTAGTCTTCAAAATTAAATGCAATGTTCATTGGCTACTTAAATTTGCTTCTGCACAGAAAAAAATAAAAATAAAAACAAAACAGAAACAAGAGATAGTACCTTACCTTTTGAGAAAGATAAGGTGGTAAGATTATATCTGAAGAAATAATTATATGTATTTTTCTT
>NW_006189026.1:0-623 GCF_000334495.1 Tupaia belangeri chinensis | reverse complement strand
GTTCTTGAGCAGGACCACCTGTGTCTCAGTGTGCTGTCTCTGCCCTCCTTCTTGTTCTGGCCACTCTGAGAGCTTGGGCTTGATAACAGGAGGGCCTCTGAGGTCCAGAATGAGTTCCACACACCTCATTCCAGCAGAATTACTGCTCTGTGCACTCGGGGTAGCTGGCTGGGGCTTCCACTGAGAGGAGTCCTCTCTTCGGGGAGAAGCTGTGGTGCAGTGGTTATGGGCTAGGTTCTGGAGAAAGAAACGACTCTTCTGCTTAGAAGCCCCTGTCCTTGGGCTTGTTGCTTCATCTGTGTCTGCCCTCATTTACTTACATGCAAAATATGGGTTATAATAAAAAAAAACGTCATAAGCATGGAGCCTTCTTTGTGTTGTCCAGGAATTTCATGCGTTAGCACGTGTGCAGTGCTTGGGCAGTGTCAGGCACAGAGCAAGTACCCAGCTTGGATGTTGGTAGCTGCCACTTAGTCGTCCCTGAAAAGGGATTCCTGGGGCCTGTCTGCCCTGCCCCCCACCAGATACTCACATCTGTTTGAATTCAAGTAGTGTGTATAATTTATGATTTGCTATGAGACTCCAGCTATTCTTTTGGAAAATAGGTGGGGGAAAGATGACAA
>NW_006189025.1:0-623 GCF_000334495.1 Tupaia belangeri chinensis | reverse complement strand
AGAAGTATTTCCTAGATTCTGTAGAGGGAGGAGAGAGGTAGAAAGTTTAATTAAGGTCAGGGGTAAAATATAGGCTTGAGTATCAAGAAGAATTTCACCAAAAGACATGTCTACTAAATTGGGATATAGGTACCTCATTTATAGTCACACGTGTAGCAGTGTTATTATGAAGTGTACTTACTGCGCATTCACCAGACCTGTTTTATTATTTTCCACAATGAGACTGACCATCTTATGTAGACCAGAAGATGTTGGTAAGAAAAGAAGGATTATTTCTATGAGAGATTTTACCATGTTTTATTATTCTCTTCCTCCTTGCCAAGCATTTTCTTTCACAGTTATTGTGAGAGAGTGTGTTAAATTTAGGTCCCTTTAAGCATTATATAAGCCATTTAGGCCAAATCTACCAGAGATGTAAAATAAACATGTCCACATCCTGGGGAATCTCAAGGCTCACTTCTCAAAGTTCATAAGCAAACTCTGTAATTACTCAAAAAAAAGTGTCTAGATGAACATTAAGGTAGGACACAGAACAGTCAGTCATGTGAGGTACCTGGCAAATGCAGTCCTACTGAGAAGCAGGAACTCAGTAAGAGGTGGTAAATACGCAGGTTCTTCAAAAA
>NW_006189024.1:0-623 GCF_000334495.1 Tupaia belangeri chinensis | reverse complement strand
GCCCATGCACTCCCTGGAGGGACAGAGATACAGGAAGCGAGAACTCTCCCCCAAGGGGAGATGGCCAAACTGCAATCCTTTGTCTTCCGTTCTCCTCTTGAGATTTTTGGTCACATATGCACATGCACGCAGCATGAGTTTTAATTTGCTAGGTTTGGGATTTGAACCATGGTCAACTATGCAGAGTCCAGGGATGCAACCATTAAGCCATTTGCTGATTTCCCAAATAATTAACTACATAAAATAGGACAAACTTTCATTTCCGTTTTAGATGTTACATATGTAGATTACAACTGAATTTTTAAAATAATTAAAATTAGAGTTAAAAGAAAACTGGATGGGGGAGGGTCAAAAAAGTAAGAAAGAAATACACAAAATGCTACATAGAATAAATTACCCACTTTGTACATACACAGAAAACATACCTGGGCATAATCAAATTAGTACATGTTTTGGCTGACTGGAAATGAAGAAAACATTCAAACCAGAGTCAGTACAAATTTAATGTATACAAGTTGGCTGTCAAGTACATGTAGGATGTGGACAAGATTCTTCTAGCAGAATATGAGAAGAGTGTGTGATTAGTTGAGACTGAGTAGACATTTTGGGGAGCAAAGGCATTC
>NW_006189023.1:0-623 GCF_000334495.1 Tupaia belangeri chinensis | reverse complement strand
AAAAAAAAAATTTACAAATTTGTTTATGAAAGTTCAATATCATTGCAGAATGTGTATGTCGATTTATAAAATTGTTCTTTGAAGGTATGATATCTTTAAAAATCCTATTTGTAGTAAGCAGCAAAAAGTAAAAACTGGCAATTCATACTAAAAATACAATAAATTACAGGTGGCCAACAATCTGATGGTGAGGGGTGGCAATACCCTGCACATGCAAAATTTCATGTGGAACGTTTGACTCCCTAATCCTTAACCACTAACGGTCTAATGCTGAGTGGAAACCTTACTGATAAACATAAACAGCCTATTAAAATGTGTTTGCCATGTTACATGTCTTATACACCGTATTTTAAAAATAAAATAAGATAGTGAAAAGAAAATGCCAGGAAAATTATAAGGGAGCCAGCCTAGTAGCTAAGCATTAAGCACCTGCATACGGAGCTGGATACCACATGGCAGGGGGATTCCACACGGTCAGCCAGGGTTTGATTCCTGGCCCTTGTAGCTTGAAAAGCATACCAGGCTCATGTGCTTAATACCCCAAATCCTAATGGGGAGGGCGAATAAAAAAGGACTGCTGTTGACCATGTCCCACTGAGGTATGTTCTCTTTCTCTCTCTCTG
>NW_006189022.1:0-623 GCF_000334495.1 Tupaia belangeri chinensis | reverse complement strand
AGAAGAGGGTAGATTCTGGCAATTATTCTTGGCTTTTAGATGAGGCTTGGTGTTTGGGCACTTTTGATTCTTCTTGGTTGCTAGATATTCCTGGAGCTTTCCCTATTACTCTTTGATGGTAGGGGCAAAGGGTCCTGGTCCCACCATGACTTTTCAACAACAGCTTTTCTTCCGTTCTCTCCACTGTTATTCAATATAGTACTAGCGGTGCTAGCCAGAGCAATAAAGCAAGAAAGAGAGATGAAAGGCACGAATCTCAGAAAGAAATGAGACTGTCTCTATTAATAGTCTTCATAGAAATGCCAAAGAATTCACACAAAAAGCTCTTAGAGCTAATACATAAGTTGAGAATAGTTGCAGAACACATTATCAACAATGCAAACATCAATTTTGTTGCTACACAATAGCAATAAATCAAAAATTAAAAATATACTATTTAAATTACTCAAAAAACAAATACATAAGTATAAATCTTACCCAGCATACGTAAGACTTGTATGCTGAAAACTATAAACACTGATGAAGGAAATCAAAGAAGCTCAAAATAGCAGAATGTGTATTTATCTGGGTTTCTAGAGAAGCAGAACCAATAGGACAGATAGATGAGAGAGATATGGGAATTG
>NW_006189021.1:0-623 GCF_000334495.1 Tupaia belangeri chinensis | reverse complement strand
AGAGGGAGAAAGCTCCCCTGGACGGGGCACGGTCACTGCAATCTCTTTTCTTCCCTCTCTCCGTCCTTTAGGGACTGGGGCACGCATACACAAGTATCCAGTGTGTTTCAAGCGGCCAGGGCCGGGATTCAAACAGGGCAGTTGATCGTGTGGGATCTGGCTCCCTTAACTGCGAGGCCATGGGGCTGGCCCATGACGTGAATGTGCAGATGCCACGTTTGAGTGAGAACACCTGCACTTGTCTCCCTGCGCCCGGCTCACTTCCGTCAACACAGTGTCCTCTGGGATCCCCTCTAGGTCCCTCCGCGTCATCACAAACGGCGGAACGTCCTGTTTTCATGGCCGGCGGCATTCCCTGTGTATGTGCAGCACGCTCGCTCTCACGCATCCATCGGGCCCCATGTCAGTCCTGGTCCTGCTGCTGGGACCTTGCAGCGGAGGATGGGGGTGCAGGCGTCTCTTCTCCCACAGTGCCTCATCTGGTGCGTACCTGGCGCGGGGCTGAGGGGCTGTGGGCAATGTCTTAAGGACAGTATGTGCTTGCAGAGGGCATCTGACCGACGGCCGACCCTGGCGGGAACTCCCCTCGTCTCTCCCTTTGCATAAGAAGAAACGGAGAGGGA
>NW_006189020.1:0-623 GCF_000334495.1 Tupaia belangeri chinensis | reverse complement strand
GTTGTATGCACACAAATTACCGCAATCTACTTTCCTAACCTTACTTTCTTTCCCATCTTCTTTCCAGTCCCTCCCTCCATTAGCAGATGCGTTTCTGCTTTCATGCCCTTAGCTAGTGTAATCTGAGCTATGGTGTCTGCTGATCTGGGAGCTGGAGAGGCCAGGGAAAGCTCTCAGAGGGCACTGCAGGCTGGCTCCCCAGTGTCCCTCAAACCGCCTGGGCTCTTCACTTCCAGTCACCACCACCGGGGGGCGCTCCAG
The DNA here is from genome assembly GCF_000334495.1 of Tupaia belangeri chinensis. NCBI lineage: Eukaryota > Metazoa > Chordata > Mammalia > Scandentia > Tupaiidae > Tupaia > Tupaia belangeri. Next base: position 362 of record NW_006189020.1, on the reverse strand, counting down.
AGGGTGCCAACCCTTACGAGCAATGTGGTCAGCCCTGCGAGCACAGCCTGTTCTCGGGGAGGGGATTCAAGAGTGGGCTTCTTCCCCTCCTCCGAGACAGGAGTGTGCAAGACCTTCACATTTTAATTGAGGTCACTTATTTATTGGCGACGCCTTCGATATTAACAAGGCAAAGGAAATATCAGGGAAAATGGGACCTGGAATTGGAGAAGCCTGAAAAGCCTGTAAATCCCCTGCCCAACGGGCTGATTAGAAAAACGAATCCTGTTAGTTCAGAGTCTGAGAGTTCTGGTACATTCATAGCCCAATGGGGTGAGGATTTGCATAAACAGAGAACAGGGGCACTGGGAGGTTCCAACACC
>NW_006189019.1:0-623 GCF_000334495.1 Tupaia belangeri chinensis | reverse complement strand
TGCCCTATAGCAAAAAAGAAAAAAGAAAAAATCTGAGTCACGGGTCTCTGGGCAAATACCAAACCTTTCTCTCAACTTAATGGGTTTGAAATTTTTTTTAAGTGAAAGGTTAAGAAAGTAACAGATTCTTTGACTATAAGATTTACACTGTATTAGTGCCTTCAGGAATCTTTATTTCTCAAAAGGTCTCGGGTGATTCTGACCCAGGGCTGAAGGGAACCCTCGCTGGTCTTGGGCTTCTGCGGCACCTCCTGCAGCTAGAGGAGGGCGAGAGGAAGAAAGGCTCTCATGCTCTCGGTGGACTTAGCTTAGCTGGTAGCCGAGAGCCCCGAGAGCCTTTCTCCTGGTGGTTTCATAAGCCCGTTATCTCAGACACAGTCAGGGCCCCTGGAGGTCTAAGATGTCCTAGGGAGACCCCGATGAAGGTACGAGTCCTCCCTCGGGGTGGCTTCTGTAAGAAACCAACACTCCTGACCTTTCCAGGAACACAAGCTCCAAGGCACTGAAAGAGCTGAAACGGAAGGAGCAGGCCGCTGGAATGATCGGGGGAGACCGACCAGGCAGAGGATCCAGAATTTCGCCAGGAAACCCTATTTACCCCTGAACACAGAGGGTGTGCCTAG
>NW_006189018.1:0-623 GCF_000334495.1 Tupaia belangeri chinensis | reverse complement strand
TGTCTCTCTAGTGAGTGCATGAGCCCTATAGAAAAAGTGAAGAATGTAGGTTTCATGCTAAGTGTTCTCATCATAATGAAATATAATTTTAAAAATAAAGAGAGGACTACGCTTTGGCACTCAGACCTGGGCATGGCAGGATGTGAAGAGGCCAGGGGGTTTTGTCACTTTCTTCCTCGGCATACATTTACTGAGCACCTGCTATGTATTAGGGGCCATAAAGGTACAGACAGGAGATGTAATGCCAGCCCCCTCTGCAGGCTTTTAGACCAGGGACAGTGATGCCATCACTGAAACCCTGCCACAAAGTACCTCCATCCTGCCTCTTCCTTTTCATCTCCAGTCCCCTTCCTGACCTCAGGGAGCCTTGGGGAGATGGGTTCTCTGGCACAGGGCCAATTCTCAGACATACACATCTAATTCGCTCTGTGCCCCTGGCCAACAAAGTGTCCCAGATCCCAACTTCTCAGCATGATGCAATCTTCCCTCCTAATGCTTCTCTCACCATAGTAAGGCACAACACAGAGACAGTACAGTTTAGCGGGTGTGTAGACTTCAGAGTACAGCTTGGTGACTTTACCTATGCATACACCAGTGTGATCACCACCCAGGTCAAGATGGAG
>NW_006189017.1:0-623 GCF_000334495.1 Tupaia belangeri chinensis | reverse complement strand
GTGGTTAGATTTTATCATTTGCACAATGCTGGCAGCCTAATTAAATAGTGTATGTGTTCATGGGAGTGATGCTCATAGAATCGGTCTTGCTTATTTCACCCTGCTACTCAGAAGCCATAAAGTTTTTCCCTGAGATCATCTTTTGGGGTGGTAAGGTTTTGTTACATTTTGACTGGTTTGCTGTTTCATGTCACCTCTGCTACAGTAATTTCCAGTTTAATGGATTCATACATGTAGGTGTACTCATAGTAGAAATATAAGTTATGGTAGATTATGGCACTATGGTTCTCCATTATTCATCTTCTTTCCAAAGAGCAATTCTATTTCTCTGCACTACTGACGTGGGTTTGACCAGGAGATTTGATATGACCAATGACATATGAATGGTAAAGAGGAACCCTGTGAGACCAGGAACTAAAAGCCATTACATTGTGTGTCTGTTGTCTTTTACACTCTGCTAAGCAAAGTGTCTATCCTAGATAGGAACTACTCCTTCAGTTTAGACCCTTGAATAAAGAAATTATGAAAACTAGATCCACAGCTAACTCAGATCTGACCTGTGATGTGAGCAGGAACTGGATTCTTTTCTAGTCCAAGTTTAGTACTTTGTTGAAAGGCTCTGA
>NW_006189016.1:0-623 GCF_000334495.1 Tupaia belangeri chinensis | reverse complement strand
TTTATGATTTTCCGGATCAGGAACTCAGTCATGGCCTACATGACATCCATCAGGGCTGGAGCGTCCCGATGGCTTGTCCACTTGCAGGCCTGGTACCTTGGCTAAGATGGGTAGAGGGTTCCTATATGTGCAACCTTTGTTCTCACTGTTTCTCAGACTTCCTGCTTCTCTCTCTCCTCATGAAAACTTCACGTGGTCACTCCTTGCAGATTAGGTTTCTCACAACAAGGCAGCTCAAGGATGAGGAACTATAAGAGAAGGGAAGGGAAAACTGCTAAATCTATTAGAATCTGAGCTTAAAAGTCCTAGACATCACTTCTGCCTCAAGGGAAGGAAACTAAGTAGGCCCTTCTGCCTGCTCCTGACCTCCGAGTTCTGCTGGCCTCAGAACCCAGGCACTCTCCCTTGGGATTCATTGTAATCAACACTCTGTATGCCTCTCCCATTATGAAATTTCCTTTCTTATTTACTGAGTCATCAAATGCCTATTGAGCATCTACTGTACGCCTGATACTATGCTTGGCACTGACTATGTGGCAGTCAACCATTGGTATAAGACTGCCCTCAGGGAGCTTACATTCTAGTGGGGGAAACAAAAGTAAAGACATAAACATGTAAACTAT
>NW_006189015.1:0-623 GCF_000334495.1 Tupaia belangeri chinensis | reverse complement strand
GTGTGTGTGTGCGCGTGTGTGTACGTGCTCCCTAAGAGCAAACACAAATCATACGACCCTCTTAGGGGACTGATCAGAAAACTTTCTTGGCCCCTTCTGACACCGACTGTAAAACAGTAAAAGCAGCCAAGGTTGCTACTCTGCTAGGCGTCAGTGGCTTTAAAGGTACGAGTTAGTTAGGTGATGGTCACGAGAAAAGCCCAGTCTTGGATCTCAGTACACGCATTTGAAGTGGTTTCAATGACAGCAGCCAATGCTGCGCTCTGAAGTCCTCCATGTCCTCCCCTCCCATCGCTGCAAACTGTGTCCAACCAACATGGTTTAAAGAGGCCAGCAGAGCTCCCTAGTCAGAGCACACTGCGGCCGTGGAGTCTGGCTTGCCCCCGCCAGAGCAGCCACAGTGCAAATCAGCTCGAGGATCTCCTGAGAGCATCTCGTGCTTATTTTTCTTTGCTAAAGTAGTACTTGTCCTAAGAAAATTAAAAATAGGGTTCTGGGGGGGTGGGGCTGGACGGTGCAGAAGTGGACATGGGATGCCTCTGGAGGCTGACCTACATGGGAAGGTGCCAGTTCGCATCCAGAGACCTCCCCGAGCGCACGAGTATGGTGAACCCACAATGCAG
>NW_006189014.1:0-623 GCF_000334495.1 Tupaia belangeri chinensis | reverse complement strand
ACACACACACACACACATATATATATAGCTACATAATTTTTTATATTAGTATTTTTCCATGCTTTCTACCCTGAGAGTTAAGTTGTCTAAGTATAAGAAGGATTAAATATTCCTTCCTAGATATTGAAGAACCTTGACATCATTCTTCATGGTCGAAGTAACATGGCATTTCCAAATGAACATAAGTATGTACATTTCCCCAGTGACTTTTCTCTGAAAGAAAGACCATCATTTAGTTATAGAAGCAGTCCGACTGTATTAGTATTGTTAAAGTCTGATTTTCAAAATGTAAAATGTATGACCATCATATAAACAGAGTTGCTATATATAAAATATTTTATTCGATTTGTTTATACTAGAATCAATAATATGGTAAGCTGGGTCATAATGCATTTGAAGAAGTCAGCACTTCTAGGCATTTTAATAAAATGACATTAGAATAAGATTGGTAGGCCAGGTACAACACTGGTTAATGGTGTTAACATCTTATGAGATAATAAAATGTAAACTTTGAGGTTGTTTTTCTGCTGGACAAAAATAATTTGCTTCTTTGTCAGACAAAAGTTTACAAGCTAACATATAACTTGACCAATTTAAAAAGTAGTAAGGGGACCAGCAGGTGG
>NW_006189013.1:0-623 GCF_000334495.1 Tupaia belangeri chinensis | reverse complement strand
TTTTTTTTTCCCTCATTAAACTTATGTAGGCAGACCTCTGCCTAAACTCAGTGTAAGCAAACACAAAGAAAATACCAAGGATTAATTCATGCTTCTGTAACCCCTGAGTGTAAGGGTGTGTGTGGCTGGCTTTTCATCAAGCCTGACCATGGGTGCCATCAAAGCTCTGGTTCTTCCCATCTTGCAGTGCCCTCATCTCTGATGGTTTCTGTTCTCAAGTGGGTTCTCATATGGTCACTTAAAACTTCAGACTCAAACACTACTGTGTTTGTCCTAGGACTGCCTCGACAAATTAGCACAAACTGGTGAATTAAAACTTCAAAAAATCATTCTCTCCAAATTGTAGAAGCCAGAAGTCTGAACTCAAAGTGTCTGCTGGGCCATTTCTTCCCAGAGGCCTGCAGGAGGGTCTCCTCCTTGCATTTCCCCCAACTTTTGGCAACTACAGCAGCAGAACCTCCTCTCTGTGTCTGAGTGTTTCAAATCTTCTCGTTTCTCTTGTAAGGATCTAGGCTTTGGGTTTAGAGCCCATCCTGAATCCTGATGATCCCGTTGGAAGAGTTTTAACTTGGGGCCAGCAGGTGCTCTGGCAGTTAAGGCACCAGACTCCCACATGGCTGACT
>NW_006189012.1:0-623 GCF_000334495.1 Tupaia belangeri chinensis | reverse complement strand
GACGACAAAATCCCGCCTGAGGCGGGCAGGGCAGGGCCTGTCCTGTCTGCTGCTCCTGCCCACAGCCATCTGCGCAGGTGACATCCCCACAGTTCTCTCAAGCTTCATCAGGCCACAGCTGGCAGCAGCCTCTTAAATGTCATGGAATAAGCTTCCCTTTCATCCAACTTTATTCTAACCCACAAAGGAGCAATCTCGGACTTTTCTTGCACTGTCTCCATGTGTGAAATTTCAATACCACACATAAACTACCTCTGCTTTGTACGTGAAGGAACCCCTCCCCTCTGGAGTGGCAGTGTCCTCCTGAGTACAGCAGTTAATTAACACTAATTAGCCAGCCTTGTATAGCCCTTAAAATTTATTACATTTGGTATGTAATTAAGCCTTATAAAACTCAGTGGTATAAACTAGTTCATTATCCATTTTTCATTATATTCCATGCTTGACAGGGTGAACAGACACCATCTCCTAATCCAGCAGAATGCTGGCTCCAGGTCAGTCATGCCACCAACAGCAGCATTTCTTTAACAGCTAGGTTTTCTTTTGTTTAATTCACTGTCGTCGTTTTACGTTTTTGAGGTTGACCAGAGATAGAGAGGGAAAGTGAGAAGCAAGCTGCCAGG
>NW_006189011.1:0-623 GCF_000334495.1 Tupaia belangeri chinensis | reverse complement strand
CTCTTTTTCCTGTGCCCACAACCTGTGAGTTCTGGTTCACTGAGATTTGCCTGGTTGAGAATTGCATGGTCATGGGGAAAGCTTCTGGGTGATCTACTGAAGATCTCATCTTGTTCTGAGTAGAGACGCTTCCACCCATGTGTGCAAAGTAGAGGATAAATGGGAGATCTGGAGAATGAAAATGTCTCCCTGCCACCATATAAGGCATGATGTTGAAAGAAAAGCCAGTAAGCAATTGCCACTACACTCACTTAGAAACAGTAAATTTCATGTGTGACACAAGTAGATGTGAAGAATGAGTTCTGTGGATGCACAGACAATAAATACGCCTGAACAAATCCTTAGAAGAGGGGCAAGTATGGCAAGATCCATATGACTTAATCAAATGACGAGAGACTCAGCAGGGCTTAGAGCAAAGAGAAGTCAGAGAGGGGAATTAGGAACCCCAACCGCACTAATTTAGATTGTACTCTGTTGAGAAAGAACAGATTTCTTATAGAATAAGATTCAATTTAGACTAGCCTGAAGTTCATGCAAGACACAAAGGATTGTTAAGCATAACATATAACATTCAGAGACTTTAGAAGTGGGACCAGAAAGTGGTATAGTGGTTAAGGTGCTGG
>NW_006189010.1:0-623 GCF_000334495.1 Tupaia belangeri chinensis | reverse complement strand
ACATGGGAGTCCAGCAACGTAGCTATTACAAGCACTCTCAATAGGGTGCAAAGTTGCAATCCGCCCAGCCTTCCCAGCCAGCCAGGATCTTAGGCCTGAACACCCTGCATGTACAGGTCAGCTAGGGAACCGAACCTGTGATTTTCCACATGGACCCAACTTCACTTGAGCAATGCATTACCACTGTAGCACTGGGCCAGCACTATGCCACTGATTTTTAAACAATAGATGTAATTACGTTGTATGTATTTTGTATCCTTTTCAACTTCAGTTGTAGTAAGCTTTTCATGTTTTTTGTAAACATTATTTTACTGACTTTACTCAGTCAAGTGTCATCTGACTTCAGTTGGACTGAGATGCTGTCATTCCATGTGAGGCTGCCCGTCAGCTCCGCGCAGGATGCCTGGCCGTATTTATGCCCACAGTGTGTCTGTGTGTCCAAAGGTACCAATACTTGTTTCTCTTACTGTGCAAGCCTTAAATATTTAGAAGCAAAATTTGTCTTTTAAAGAAAACAAAAACAAATTTAATAAACTGGGAGTATTTTGAAAGCAATACCAATCATGGTGTTAGGCTATAAATTCTTTTTCTAAAGTCCATTTATTTATTTCTTCCATGAGTGA
>NW_006189009.1:0-623 GCF_000334495.1 Tupaia belangeri chinensis | reverse complement strand
AAAAAAAAAAAAAAAAAAAACACGCATCTGTGGAGAGTAGAAAAATAGTAGCAGTGGTAGAATCTAAACTCTTTTCATTAGACCTTGTTTTGTACAATTAATTTTGGAGTCATGTAAACACTTATACTTACGAAACAAAAACTTCAACTTCAAATTTTAGAACTGAAAATGAAATAAAGGAAGCCAGACGTCACTGATAACTGTGGTACAGTCACACAGAAACCCATGTGACTTAAAGCGACAGTCATGGAGACACGTCTCTGATGGAGCACACGGAAGATTAAGAGTACTTGCACGGAATGGAGATTATTTTCAGTAATCGTGTTGTGGAAGATAACGGCACTGTTGCTGTTAAGTCTGCTGGGTACGCGCTGTGGGATGAAACTGATCACCAACAACCACGTAACACTCCCAATCCATCAGTAGTATCTAGAGAAGCAGGATTCTTTTCACAGAAAAACCAATGGATAAAATAAAGGAGATTAAATAAAATAAAGGAGATTACATAAAATCCTCTGTAGTGAATTGAAAGTCAAACATTGGATAAGTTAATGCTCGAATTTACGTATTAGAAATGGTTCTCTTCATAAACAGAACACAGCTTTACATGACAGCCAGCCCAG
>NW_006189008.1:0-623 GCF_000334495.1 Tupaia belangeri chinensis | reverse complement strand
AAAAAAAAAAAAAAGGTACCATTTTAACCATTTTTGTGTATATAATTCAATAGTAATAATTATTTTTATATTTCTGTGAAATAGATCTTTAGAATTTATGGTAATCTCCACATGCATGAAACATTAACTTCATCCTCCCTCTTTGCAGCTTCTGGTAACCACAGTTCTATTTTTGTTTCTATGAATTTATTTAGTCCTGACACCTTGTTTAAGAGGCATCAAACAATATTTGTCTTTTTTGTGAATGGCTTATTTTACTTACTGTGATGTCCTCAAGGTTCACCCTTTTTGTGGCATGTGACACTATTTCCCTTCTTTTTTAAGGCTGAATGATATTTCATATATTAAGTACCACTTTTTAAAAAATCTAGTCATCTACCCATAGACATTTGTATTGTTTCTCTCTTGACTATCACTATTGTGAATAGTGCTACTACTATGTACGTGGATGTGTAGCTGCGATTTTTCTTTACCTTTTAGTGCCCATACGGTTACAAATAGTTTAATAACAAGCGTATGTACTGCCTTTCTTTACATTTTGGCTCTTCGTAGCCAAGGCAAACCTCATGAATATCATGATACAGCAGCAGGGGGCTCCATATTTTTCTTAATTTTTTTTTTTT
>NW_006189007.1:0-623 GCF_000334495.1 Tupaia belangeri chinensis | reverse complement strand
GGCCGGGCAGAGGCTCATTAGGAGACTATAGACAGCGCCATCGGTGTGCAGGGGCGGGAGCTGCCGCCTTGGCCAGCGACCCTGATGCCTGCTGGCCTGCGAGGCCCACGTGCACGCCTGGCTCTGTCACTCCAGCCCTTGGGGGCCAGAGGCCCAGGACCCTGGTTCCTGGCAGTGCAGCTGCGTGACGCAGGGAGCGCCGTACTCTTGGGCCTCCTTCATGACACTGTGGAGCAGGATGTTTGCTCCCTCGCAGCCCGCTTCACCCAGGTGTCGCGAGGCCTCTCAGCCGATCTGTCTTTACGGAGCATCTTGGGTACGCTGTGCGTGTCTGGAGCTGAAGACTCAGTGGCAAACAAAGCAGAACAAAATCCCTGGCCTCGTGGGTGACATTTTCATGGAAGTTATCTGGGAGCTTGGACAGAGGGGCTGCCTTAGACTGGGGCAGAACAGCACGGGGTCAAATGCTGGCGTGGGAACGATGCTCTACGGCGACTCCCGGGTGGGTCTGGCTGCCCCATTTCACAGAGGAGTAAAGAGCCCACACAGCCTGGACCTGAAGCTGCCACCTGGAGCTGCTTGTCCCAGGGTCTGCCATCTTCCTTGTCCACCTCACTGCTTCC
>NW_006189006.1:0-623 GCF_000334495.1 Tupaia belangeri chinensis | reverse complement strand
AAAGGTTGCAAAGCTCAAGTCACACATGCGCTAGACTAGATAAAATGTTTCCGAATTCTTAACTCTCTTTATTTTTCTTTTAACATCAGACAAAGCGGCATGCCTTTTTCCTGCTAAAGTATAGCTTATCTGTTATTAAGTCTCTAAAAATAGTTTACTGCTTTAAAAGTAAAGATAAGAATGTGGTTAGCAATTTACTGATGAGAACAGATTGAAAGATAAATAGAGGATGTAAATCCAGGACAGCAAGCTAGAATAACAGAATAACATAACTAAAGAGATCTGCAGGACTATGGGGTCTGCCTGCTGCTATATACTCTGCATGCTGCTACTGAAATTATACAATTACACAAACGTGGCTCCAAGAAAATATCAATTATAATATTACCTCCATGTTTTAGGTGGTAATAAAATTGAAATACAAACTAGTAAAAGAATTTAGCATGATTTTAAACAATCTGATTCCCTAAAGCAAAACAAATAAATGAAAGGTTTTCTACCTGAAATATGTTTTATTCCCTAACAAATGGATCTGAAATCAAGCCTTGTGCTTTAGAGTGAATGCACTAACAATGCAGCTGTCATTAAATATCACAGATTCCACCTTCACGGTCCCTGTAAAT
>NW_006189005.1:0-622 GCF_000334495.1 Tupaia belangeri chinensis | reverse complement strand
ATTGAATTATAAAGTATATAAATGTTATAAAGTTTTACAAAATATAAATGATAATTACTAAACTATATTATAGTATATAAAGTATATCGTTAAATGGTATAAAGCATAAAGTTATAAGGTATAAAATGATGCGTCTTACCTTCATTATAAAACATGTAATGCAGAAACATTGGCACCAAGTTGTGCCATCTGAATTGCTTTGGATTAAAGAGAAAACAACGGCAGAGGCTGTAATAAAATTCTGTACGTGTTAAAGCTAGGTCAAGCCCGGTGACCTGATGGGCTGTGTATAGTTTTGCTGACGTTCAAGTAGAGACAAGTGGTTCGAAAAAAGCCCTCCAGAATCCTTAGGAGCATTAGTGTGTTGAACCTGTGGACTTGTGCTGCAGTCCTGATGTTTTGAAAAATAATATGTTTTAGCACATTAAAATTAGGTTATTAGTGTACATGTTCGTGGTTTTATATTTTGTGTTACTTTGTAAACTGGTTTTGGTGTCAGAGTTGTTTTAGTGCTAGAACAGTAAATATATAGTTTATATCTAGACTTCTGTGAACATGTTTAAATAAAATAATAAAATTATTATGTTGGAATCTTAATTTTCCTTTAAAAGAGTTCTGCACT
>NW_006189004.1:0-622 GCF_000334495.1 Tupaia belangeri chinensis | reverse complement strand
TTTTTTTTCTAAAAGAATAAAATTCTTTCAGGGCCTGATTGGGTAGCTAAAATAAATACACATTTAGACCATCTAGAAATTCTACGTTATGTGATGCACAAGAAATTTTTTTTAAAAAAAAGGATCAAATGAGGCTGGGTACAGTAACTAATATTAATTTTTCTCAAAGATCTAATTGCAAATTAATGAATCACTATAGAACTCTGGATATTTGGTGTCTATATCTCACTCTACAACTGAGGACAAGCCCCTGTGTTTCACATACACTGTTACCTCCTCAGCACTTAGCGCAGTGCCTCATACTTGGTTAACACTCAAGAACTGTTGGAAGATAATGAATGCATGAGTGGGCCTGTTTCTGACATTATGTACCTATTTACAAATTCTCCAGAAGTTATATACTAAAAAAATTTATAAATAGAACCATAATTTAATTCCCCAAGAAATTACATGGTTAGATCTCACAGCATATGGTTTTATAATTAAAATAATCACTATTCTTAATATATAAGCCACATAGTTTTCTTTTTTTACTATTACTATTACTAGTATTGTTTTAATGAATAGGTGAGTAGATTCTGCTTGAGGCATACTTCTAACAGCACCCATACACACAATTCAA
>NW_006189003.1:0-622 GCF_000334495.1 Tupaia belangeri chinensis | reverse complement strand
ACCAGGTGCTTTGACTGTCCCCAAGTCACCACAACACCTGACATAGCTGGATGGAAGATTTAGTCCCCCTTCCAGATGTGACCACCATCAGTCACCAGACACCTGGCTCTCTGAACAATCCTGATGGCACGGAGGGATTCAAACAGCTCCTTTTCCCTAGCACTTTTTCACCCAGATGTGCAGTCTGCAGAGCACACATCTGGAGACTCGGGAACGTCCTCGCCTGCAGAAATCCGTGAGCAAATGTCAGAACCGGGACTGTGGGAGCCAGAGCCTCCGCCGCCTTCCCCCAACAGCTGCGAGCCACCTTGCCATCCCCCTTCTTCCAGCCCCTCTCCACGCTAGGCTGTCTTACCCCTGCAGCCGCCACCCTCTCTGTGCCAGGTGTGGTCAAGAAGTGCCCGGGGAGACAAGGAAGGAAAAGTAAAAGCTGAGGGCTTTAAATCCCCACTAACTGAATTTCACTACTTTGTTTTCTCGCGTGGTGGAGAAATCAGATGACTCTCTAGTTTTAATTTTTTAAAGACTTATTTCATTGTATTTATTATTACTATTATTATTTAATCTACTATAGGGCATGTGTTCTCCAGCAAGAGAGAGAGAAAAAGTGAGAAAGCAAACC
>NW_006189002.1:0-622 GCF_000334495.1 Tupaia belangeri chinensis | reverse complement strand
TTACTCGGTGTGGTTCTACAATTAGTTTTGAAGCCTAGATATGAAATTAGGTGGCCTAGTAAGGCGATTTAATTTATCTGCATGAATATTGGAAAATAAGCACAGTAGATTCTAGAAACAATGGCACTATAGTTTCTCGGCTATCCCTCAACATCAGTTGCAAGACCATCATCACAAAGTTCATTTACACACTCCATCTGTATACAATAGGTTAGCCTCTAGGGAACTTCGCTCTAATTATGAAAGTGTCCCAGCCTTCCAGAAGGGGCACCTCAGTAACTCGCAACATTTGAGATGTGGGTTTGCCATCTAGTGGGCGTCTGTGAATGTGTCTCTATCATAAATACATATACAACATACACCCACAAAAATCTTAACGCCTAATCTTTCTTTTCATCCCCAACACTTCCAGGTCAAATATATTTTGGATTCATTTCGATTTGCAAAAGTGTCTTAGTTTATATGTGCCAGGGGTATGAGAATGTTTTCTGGTGTGTGTGCTTACACACACAGTGGGGATACCAACATCACATGGACAATTCTTTGTGTTCTCCACCTCTGCCTTTCTTGCACTTGAGAATTACTGATCTGGAAAAGAAGATAGAGCACTTTATCACCACTA
>NW_006189001.1:0-622 GCF_000334495.1 Tupaia belangeri chinensis | reverse complement strand
AGAGATTAGCCAGCGAGTCTAAGTAGGCTAGATGTGGAAGATCCGCTCTCAGTGTAGGTGGGTGTGATCCAATCAACAGAAGGCCAGAGAGAACAAATACACAGACAAAGAGGTCTCTTGAGAGGGACAAGATAGGCCTGTTACCTTGGACGTCAGAAGGTCAAGGTGTTCAGTCTTCGGACTCCAGGATTTACGCCAGCGCCGCCCGGGTCCTCTGAGGTCCAGCCACACGGGGGAGTTACACACCTTCCCTGCCTTTGAAGCCCTGGGTCTTGGACAGAGCCACACAGCCAGTCCTCACTAAACCTCCCGCTTTAACCGCAGCAGCTCCGACTTCCCGCAGGCCTCCAGCGCGGGGAGTCCCCTTTCTCCACCCGCGGGCGACCGATGCTCACGGTATCGCGAGACCACGCACCGCGTTTCTAAATGTGTACGTTACTGTGCACTCGGGGTAGTGTTCAGAATAAAAGCTCGTTGCCGGCTTTATATCACTGTGTTGTGTGTGTTGTCGCTTTCTGGTGCCTAGCTAATGTATACTTCTTGTGTGGATAGAATTACATTATTCTGGTGTGGTGGCGTGTGATGGCTATTGAAAAATCCTTACCCTGTGGCGCCACGACAC
>NW_006189000.1:0-622 GCF_000334495.1 Tupaia belangeri chinensis | reverse complement strand
AAACCTCTCAAAAAAAAAAAAAAAAGTAGGTCATTAATTGAGGAGTAGTTGTACATTCTTCAAGGTGTCCTCTAGTTCTGTACCTCAGTGCTTCAATAGGAATGACCAACAGTTGTTTACATATAGTTACTCACAAGTGTTTATCACCCATAGTGTTTCCTCTTATGTTTCTTCTTTTCTTACAAAACTTTATAGCTATTATAAAGATTGATTTCCACTGAGAAGTTGTAAAATCCTGGAGATCTGTAGTGTTAATCAGGATGCTCCAGAGAAATGAACCAATAGGTTCTATCTGAGGGCAGGAGATGAAATGAGATGTACCAGTCCAAGCAGTGAGATAAGACAAAAGGGACAGATTCCTCCTGCCTTCACCTTTTTTTCCTATTCAGGCCCTCAAAGGATTGCATGAAGATTACCCACAGTGGGGAGGACAATCTACTTTTCTGGGTCCACTGATTTTAATGCTAATCTCATCTGAAAACACCCTCACAGACACATCTAGAAATAATATTTTATCGGGGCACCCTGTGGCCCACTCAACTTGACACATAAAATTAACCATCACATCTATTTTTTTCATTCTTTTCCAGATTTTTTGCCTTAGAGCACATGTGCTCACCAG
>NW_006188999.1:0-622 GCF_000334495.1 Tupaia belangeri chinensis | reverse complement strand
AATGTTTCCACTTGGTCTCTTTCAAAAGAGCCAGTTTGGCTCATAAAGACAAGTGACCTTTGAGTTGAAAACGGAATGTTTTCGTTTTCTCCACTGGGCAGCTAAATGCAAACGTTTTCCCTTTCATTGATCATCACTTGGGGTATGGGGAAGCATGTAGGCCGCCCAGGCTGAGCACCTGGGTTTCTGTTTTGGCTGCCAGGTTGGCTGCCATGTACGGTTCCTAGGGCAACTTATCTTCCGTAAGCTTCTGTGTCCTCATTGGCAAATAAAGGATTTCAGTTGCTATCTCATTGGATTACTTGAGCACTCAATTTTATAGCAAGGTACTTAGGACAATTTCTAATACTTAGAACATAAGTGAGGGAAGGATAGTTTTGCTTTCCTTAGTTGAGAGAGCAAATTAAATATCTAAATCTATTTCTATATTCAAGCCTGCTTGTAGTTGAGGCTTCCTTATTGTATCAGAATTTGAGTATGGCACTTTCTTCATTTCTGAAAGAGTTCATTGTCCCTCTTTGACTCACTTATGCAAAATGTCTCTATCAGAGAGAGAATGACCTCATCCACCCCAATTTAGAGTATAAATAGATGATTCAGGCAGGATCGATCCATGGATTTG
>NW_006188998.1:0-622 GCF_000334495.1 Tupaia belangeri chinensis | reverse complement strand
GCGCGCGCGTGCAAGCGAGCAGTCTACATGCCTCCCTCCCCCGTCCATCCTGGGGAGGCTCCCTGGCGACGAGGCAGAGGCCTGGGCTGTCCACCCGTGTCTGGCCGTTAGAATCCCCGAGCTCCGACTAGGCCCACCTCTCTACAGAGGATGCCCTGAGGCTGGGGCACAGGAGGCCTGGCACCTGGGCCCACACTGATGGCCCGCTCTCTGCCTGGATGCCTGGATCCCCTCCCGCTGAGCTCCGGGGAGGGACCTGTGCTTGTCACCGCCACGGGGTGGGGAGACCCTCCCACCTGGGACAAGCTCCTGTGCTCCCTTGCCCTTCCGCCTCCGAGTCCCCACCCAACCCACGACAAGGTCCAGAAGCCGTCTGCGGGGACCCGACACAGCCACTCCCAGGAGAGCTCACGTGGGCCCGCCCCTCCTCACGGAGGTGCCCCCTGCAGAGTATCCCGCGTGCCCAGGGGCCCTCTCCCCTCCCTCTGCAGCTGACCCGTGCTCGCAGGGGATGGCGGGTGCCAGGGCCCCAGCCTTGCCCCTCGCTTCTCTGGGGGAGCTGTGGCTCTGAGCAATCAAACGCGGGGCTACCGGCTGGCCTCCCTGCTGACTTCCCAGCACC
>NW_006188997.1:0-622 GCF_000334495.1 Tupaia belangeri chinensis | reverse complement strand
GAAAATGGTGAATCTTACATGAATTATATCTCAGTTTTGAAGATTGAAAATTGAAGAAAAAATCCACTCTCTCTGGACACCCTATTCAACCATTTTCTCCCTGAGATTGTGTTGCCTTCCTGAGGCTCTACTGGGAAAGGGGGCAAGGATCTAAGATGTAAACTTGTGGGAAGGTGGTGCTAGTATTCAGCTCCCCTTTCTCAGTGGCCCACTTCATCTCTGCATTCTTTGCCCTGATGTCTAACCTCACCAAGTGTTCTGAAGCTCTGAGCTTCTTCATGTGTCCCCTTGGTACATAGTATAGATACTGAGTCCTCTCTGTTTCTTCCTGAGGGCTGGGCTTTGAAAACTCGAAAGCCAATAACTAACCCAGTCTTCCTCTGTGATTCTTCTGAGTCTACTTCCCAGAGGCAGTACACTGTCTAAGCAGACCCACGAGAGAAGGACAAAAAGGACAGGGAAATGCAGAGGTGAATAGGGAAACCTCGGTTAATATTTCAAAATGTCATCCTACCACCTTCAGCTAAGTATTCTGCTTTATGCAGGGACCCCACTCCTGGATGTAGCAGAGAAGTTCTCAGAGGTTTCATAGACTAGGAGACTTGGCTGCTAAACTTTTCTC
>NW_006188996.1:0-622 GCF_000334495.1 Tupaia belangeri chinensis | reverse complement strand
CCCTAACCACCACACCGCCTGCCAGCCCCTAACAGTTTAATTTTTAAGAGCGCAGAGAGAGAGCTGCTTTCTAATGTTACATTTCTTTATCAAAAACTTTTTTTTAATCAGAAGTGATAATAATATCAGAAGCACAAGGGCAAATCACACCAGAAAAGGCTAGTTTAAGTACAAACATTGTAATAATGATAAACAAGGTCCATGAGACTGGCAAAAAGCACCCTTAGATGAGCCCATGATCTGCCTTCTCCAGGCTTATTCCTCAGCTCTCTGAGAATCGAAGCACCTTGTTCTACACCAAACAATGCTCACCCCAGCATCTCTATTCATGCTTCTCTATTCTGCTCATGACTATATCCTCCACTTTGTTTCTTACCTTTCCCCTTCTCTTCAAACCTTCAGTGAACCCCCACTCTGTCAGGCCTGTGAAAAGAAGTTTGAGAAATGAGATCATTGGTGAAGGCCGGATGGTGGCACAGAGGTAAGATGCAATCAATGCGCTACAACGCTGACATACAGAGAAAGACTCTGGGTTCATAGTTGGAGACTTCTTGGAGTATACCAAGTGCCTGCATGCCCATGATCTG
This sequence comes from Tupaia belangeri chinensis, assembly GCF_000334495.1. Taxonomy (NCBI): domain Eukaryota; kingdom Metazoa; phylum Chordata; class Mammalia; order Scandentia; family Tupaiidae; genus Tupaia; species Tupaia belangeri. The sequence goes on along the minus strand of NW_006188996.1, from coordinate 35 downwards.
GGAATGGCTGAAGCTGGGGATGGATCATGGCATCA
>NW_006188995.1:0-622 GCF_000334495.1 Tupaia belangeri chinensis | reverse complement strand
TGTGATTGAATGTATGTAAAAAATAAATAAAAAAGAATCTTGCATACAAACATAACCTGTTTTCTATAAAAACAAAAAAATAGTAAATGAATATGCAAAACTCATTAGGTCTGTATTTTTGCTTTGTGCAAAATGCCTTTAAATCTAAATTCCCACATAGCAAGAGAGCAGGTCTCTGGAGTACCCATTGTTTTGGTTAGGAGTGCCAGGAAACCTCTAACTGCCCCCACCCTTAATACGCCTTCACAGTGCACTTGTGAAATGTTGGCTGTGCTATAAACCTCATAATTTAAAACTTAACTTTAAACTGAGTAGGTTGCCTTGATTGACTGACACCTAAATACAACATGTTGATCAAAAGAGAAAAATCAATGTTAGAAATGTGGAATCTCAGTTTACTTGTCGTTAGTGTCTCACGTTGTGCTTTTAGCTTTGATTTGGGTACTTCACAGATGAACCCTCACGCATTTATAATCCACCGCAGCATTACCAGCCAGGCTCCCCAAGTCTGGGAACGACATGCAAACCCTGGCATGCTGTTTTGAAGGTAAATAGCATAAATCTGTTACAACACCACAGTCACAGGTCACAGTTGAGGAGGATGGCTTTGGAGGATTTTATT
>NW_006188994.1:0-622 GCF_000334495.1 Tupaia belangeri chinensis | reverse complement strand
GGGGGGGGGGGGGGGGGGGAGGTCTGGGTCCCTGAGCCCAGCGCCTCGTCCACTCACCTTCCCTGAGCTCAGCAGGATGATCCGCACCAGGACAACGTTGATGTGGGCCCCCAAGGACTCGTCATGGTAGATCTCGTTGACCTGGAAGAGAACCAGGCAGTGTGAGCGGGGCCAGGACCAGCACGGGCTTTGCACGTGGCATCGCCTGGCCTGTGTGGGGCTGGACCTCTGCGACCCCGGCCCACTCCTCCTTGCCACACTCTGCATCCAGGTGTCCTGTCGACTCTGACACACCTCATCCCTCCCTGTCCTGCGCCCCCATGGCCTCCCAGTGCATGTGCAGTGCTGAGACCGTCCCTGCAGAGAGCAGGTCAGCTGCACGTGCTGGAAGGCCGTCTGCACACGGCGCTGAGCCCTCAGTCCCGGGAAGGGCAGTGTCAGGGCCGCAAGTGCCCCTCGTCCTGTCCTGACGGCGTCGCCCGTGCAGCTGCCTACCTCCGCATCACCCTTCTGTATTTTAGTTTCTGCATGAGGAAACGTCACCCTGAGCAGATGCCCAGGGCTCACACCAGATGGCAAAGGAGCTGGTGGGACAGAAGACGAGGTGAGCCCCTCCTCCCTA
>NW_006188993.1:0-622 GCF_000334495.1 Tupaia belangeri chinensis | reverse complement strand
GCTGCACTGTGTTCCCAGCTCTGATGAGGGAGGGAGAGAGGAGCAGACTGCCATGATAGTTTTGGTTCACTGCATGGTTGATTTTAGTGGCCTAAAAGTGAGTAGTCATGGAAACTGGGGAAGGCTCGTTTTGGAAGAGCCCTACTAGCTTAGCCTTGCCATGTCTTTTATATCTTATATCCCAGAATTCTTTCACCGGTGGGCCTCAAACCAATAATGGATATCCATATCAATTTAATAGATCACAACTGGAATTTTTTAAAAAAGGGAATAGACAACAATCACATCTGAAAAGAAATATCAGAGTACATTGTACATACTGAGTTTATTATTATTCGGGGGAAGTTTTTGTTTCAGTTTTAACCAGTTGTGAGTATAGTGGGTCATGATATAGCATCCATTCTTTTTTTAGACCTTTAACCACTCTCTTTCATTTCAGTTTATAAAACCAATTTTGTAAAATGTATTTTTATTGTGACGGTCATCGAAAGTGTGCGTAAACCACTGTTAACCCAAATCTCACCTTGACAAAAAGAAAAAGCCTACATTTTTTTTTCAGAGTAGGAAGACATTTGTAATAGTCTAAAACTGGACCCAACACAAATAGTCATCAACAGCAGAA
>NW_006188992.1:0-622 GCF_000334495.1 Tupaia belangeri chinensis | reverse complement strand
GACATAATCATTAGGCCATCTGCTGGTCTCACAGTCCCAGGTTTTAAAAAATAGTTACTGTTTTCCCATTTTCTTATCTCACACCATTCTCTGCTGTTCTAGCTTCTCTGTCACTGATGCTTTGTTCATTCAACAAACACTGATGGAGCACAAAGCTTGCTGTGAGGCCCTGGGTACACAGTGGTTAGAAAGACAGACCATGAGAATGGGAAAGGGGACATACTGAGAAATATGGAGGGGTGAAATCAGCCCTGGGGTGTGGGAAGGATGGCGTTGGAACGTCTGCTAGCCCACCTTCGAGAAAGCAGAAGCCTTGCTGCCCTCTGTCAAGAAACAGTCTTTGGCAATAAACAATGCGTCACGAACGGTGGGTGATGTCAGGCATGTTCCTCTCATGGGAGGGCAAGCGTCAATGGTGAGCATGTGCCCTCCTGCATCTGCTGAGCTCTGTTTGCTAACACCCTGGACAAAACAAACCTCCCTGGAGAGTGCAGGGCCAAGGATATGGGGCAGTGACCAGGTGAAGGACAGACACAGATGCAGACATGGGCAGGGGTGAAGAACTGGGACTCTTTTTGTTGTTGCTACAGGGCATGTAGGCTCACCAGAGACAGACAGCGAG
>NW_006188991.1:0-622 GCF_000334495.1 Tupaia belangeri chinensis | reverse complement strand
TTTCCCACACCATTGCCACCCCCTGCAACACTAAAATAAAGCCGAAATAGCAGACTCAAAGACCATACTTGTGGTACTACCTTTGATCCCGCAAGATCAGGATAGCGGGACCACCAACCATCAACGCACCTCATTGTGTTGGACTATGCCAGCAGCTCAGAATCTGCAAAGGAAGAGTAGAGAATGAAGGAATGAGGGCTTCCTTCCACATGTTGTCTTCATGACTCCCCCAAGCAGCAGCGTTCTCTATTCCTTCTGCCCTGCCCTCCTCTCCAGCCACAGGGCACATGTCTCCTGAGACGTGACCATAATTTCCTCCATCACAGCCTGTGGCGGCGTCTGAGGCGACGCTGGTCCTGCCCAGGAGTCTTCGCTCCTTCCACCTGAGCTCTGCATCTCCGCTGGGGTCTCCCGACAGCCGAGTGTCCCAGCAGCAATTCCGGCTCCAGGGACCGCCCACCCTCCCCTCCTGACCTCAGAGAGCTGCTTTCCGGTCACCTGAATACAGGCCGGCCCTTCTGGAATTGCAAACCCGGAATACCCGGAGGCTGCAGGGCAGAGTGTGGGAGGCCGCGGCTGCACCGTGTGCCGGGCTGCGCGCTCTTGAAGGAACAACACAGAA
>NW_006188990.1:0-622 GCF_000334495.1 Tupaia belangeri chinensis | reverse complement strand
GCACATGTGCCCTCCGGCAATAATTAAAAAACAAATAAAAAATACTAATCTTTTTTCCATCCACTGTGTATTCCAAAAGCAACTACACAAAAAAACACACCCTAAAAAGCACATCTCAGTATCTTAATCCATTTGTATTATTTCAGTTCAGTGGAATTAGTCAAATAAGCATCTCTGTTTATACCACATAAATCTACCCGTGACAAAGACTGCCCTGCTGTCGCTGACCAGGAAAGCTCTCCTGATGTTTAGAAACAGCTCCAGTAGCTGCTTACTCATAATCGTCATAGTGCAGCAGGATGGAGAAACATCCTCCAGGCAGCCCAGTGACAACAGAGCCCTTACACGCTGGCCAAGAGCTGATCAATTGCTCTCGATCATAAATTCTCCACTGCTATGATACAGCTATGTCATTTTGAATTTTGATTAGTTCCCATAAGGACAAATCTGCCCATGCCTCTCTGTGGTAATGGAGATACATTCTAATCTTCCTTCGGAATCACAGGGAAACACAGGACATCTTTAAGGCCATTCTCTATCTCATAGATGCAGACACCGACACCTACAGTGCAGAGATGTATTCAAAAGAGGGGAACAGGGGCCGATGCTGGTGGAACATGCC
>NW_006188989.1:0-622 GCF_000334495.1 Tupaia belangeri chinensis | reverse complement strand
CCCCCACCCCAGCCCCACCACACACCTGACCTCACTTGCACTTCTGCCCTGGGATTTCTTTAGCAGGACATTGACCCTCCACATCCCAGACAGCCTTCATAGCTGGCCTAGAAGCTTCCAGTTGAGCAGAGCATGGAGTTCCTTCTCCAGGCCACTTGTTGGATTTTGGGATGTTGGTTTTCCTGGGCCCCTCATGGTGCTGCTGAGGCTGCAGGGATGGTTCTGTTTCTGGGTCAGATCCCTGTATGGGAGCTCCATTTGGGTTGCTGAGAACCCAGTCTTGCTCACGAATAAGACCAAAGCATTGGGGATGAGTCACAGTGAGGTTGTGAATCTGGGTGAGCGTCCAGACTGAGGGGAACTGGGCCCACACATGGTAGGACACTAAGCACATATGCAGGTGGACACAGGGTGCTGCTTCAACAGGCCACAGAGCAGCAAGGGCTGCCAGCCCTCAGCGGAGCCCGGAGTGAGGCATGCAGCAGACATCCCTGCTGACCTTAGCTTTAGGCCTACAGGGTCAGGCAGAACCGACTTCTGCTGCTGGGCCCTCTGGCCTGGGATGCCCTGTTGCAGCAGCCAGGCTTGCTCACCTGGGTGCCCTGGGCACCTGCTGCCACCC
>NW_006188988.1:0-622 GCF_000334495.1 Tupaia belangeri chinensis | reverse complement strand
GGTGGATTATAATGTGAAGACTCTGTTGGGGTACCTCTGCCTCTCACTCTCTCTGGATCTGTTGGGAGACATAAAAATAAATAAACTTGTAACAATGAAGTTAAAGTCTCCTTTTTCATTTCTAGAATATTCCAGAGTCAGGGAAAATCAAGAATGATCAGAGTTTAGTAACATATTATGCTACATCCTGTCTTTTTGGGTTTTGCTATATGTGTGTTACAGATCGCTAACAGGGATTTGGCCTTTTCCTGGGAAAACTGGCCTTTTTGCACCCACTCTTCTTTTCCCATTAAAATTAGCTCTGCTTCCTCACCCATGTTCTAGTAAAATAATTCTTAAAAAGTGATACTTAAGTAAAAAGCAATTTATTTTTTGTGTGTTTATACTGCAGGTGAAGACTGACATTAGAATTCTGTGGATGAAGACACTGGAAAAGAATCAACCATAAAAGTGAGCTGTCTTATTTATTTATTTATTTTGGTCACTTGAGTCTGAAACATTCAAAAGTTAGTATGTTCATAAATTAGGTATGTTAGATATTTTTGCATAGGTACACTCTGTAAGTCAAATTTGTCTATTTTACAATAGTTTTTTAATTTTTTTTTTGAGGGGGAGAGGTTTT
>NW_006188987.1:0-622 GCF_000334495.1 Tupaia belangeri chinensis | reverse complement strand
GGAAGGGAAGGGAAGGGAAGGGAAGGGAGACTTTCAAAAAGTACCAGCTGACTGGCTGTGAGCAACATGTCACACTACTCCGAGATGTTAGCAGAGAGCACTGTGCGTGGGTATATGGGCCCTGGGTGTCCGCTTCATAACTGTTCTGTAAATTTAAAACTGGCCTAAAATAAAGTGTTTATTTAACAAATAACCGCTGCATCACCACTAAGGTTGTTAGAGGGCAAGAACGCGTGAGGCTTGCCAGAGAGGGGCGGCCGGGAAGGGCGACCTGAGCCCCTCACTGTCACCGCTCCCTGGACTCAGACCTGGTCCTGCGCCACCCTGCCTTTCGCACCATAGGGACGATTTCACAAGTAACTGGTAATTCCCTGGTCACCTGAGCCTGCGGTGGGCGCTGCAGTGGAGATTCCTGTAGGGGTAGGAGGCTGACCTTGATAAAAGAAAAATTAAATTGTCCTCCCCTGGGGGAGGCTATGGAATCCAGCTCTCAGGGACAGCTCGGAGAGAACAACAAGCAGATGAAACGTGGCTCTAAACTAAGAGCAAAGCTAGGCACGCCAGGGCTCCATCCGTGGGACGTCTGGGAGGAGCCGAGTCAGACGGCAGCGGCCCGCAGCGG
>NW_006188986.1:0-622 GCF_000334495.1 Tupaia belangeri chinensis | reverse complement strand
GCATGCCAGACCAGATGGTTTTTAAGGCTTCTTTCAGCTCTAATTCCAGGACTGGTGTGAGTCAATAAATTCGACCTGAAAATCCTGGATTCTGTTCACCTCGTCTGAAACAGCCCCGGAACCTCGCCTCTTCCTCCCAGCTCCCCGATGGAAGTGATGTCTCCTAGGAGGGGGAGGGCTGCCTCTTTCTGGAACCTGCCTCAGGCCCTGGGCTCTGGATCCCTGGTTGGCTCAGGCCAGTCCCCGTCCAGCCCTCGGGCGGACCCAGCATGGGAGGCGAAGCTGGCTTCTCCCTGGGTGAGAACTGTCGCAGTAGTCACCGTCCCCCACTCTGCACAGTCACCTTCCTGAAGGGGCCCGTCCCCCAGCCAGGACTGGCCCACGGCCAGCACAGCGGAGGGTGGGAGCACACACCTTGTTGGGCGAGACACCGACCTTGCCTAGAACCATTGGTTCTCGGAGCTGGGGCCTGGAACGCTGCTCTGACGCGTTTCTTGTGTCCTTGACAATCTGCCGGGCAGCGGGTCTGGGCCATTCTGCCTGCGGGAGGGAGAGAAGTCTGCCGGCAGGCCCAGGCGGGGAGTCTCCCCAGACCTCACCCCTGCAGGCTCTTGCCGGCAGC
>NW_006188985.1:0-622 GCF_000334495.1 Tupaia belangeri chinensis | reverse complement strand
CCAGGAGAGTGGAGACTGCTTAGAACTCATATACAGGAAGGATGAAAATATACACCTAACTAATATGCAAAGGAAATATAGTTCTGCTTTTTTGGCAGAACTGATACTCCCTTTACACAAGTTGTTGCTAAATCATGTCAAAATTGGCAGCAGTGTCGGTTTTGGGGGCAACCTCATGCCAATATACAACACTTTAAGTGTGTATAGATTTTAATTTCTCTCAGATAATTCAGTCCTTTAAGTAAATATTTGGTTCTTCAAAAATTCTCCCAGTTTTACTGCTTCTCCTCCATATGGCAACTGGCTTTGTTGTAGGGTCTATTACTATTTGACTGCATGGTTACTCAAGAGGGGTTTTTGCAATGTTAAAAGTTCTAACCCTTCGTATCTGCTACTGATCACTGCAGGTGGTCGGTCAAATCCCTCTTGTTCTGAAGCATGGCTGGTCTGTCTTTTCCAGACTGAAGTCTACAGACCCAGACATCTGCCTCCATTCATAGTTAATTCCTGATTTCATGAGTCCCATAAATCCTTTACGCATCTGCACATGCCACTCGTTCTTTTATCAGCCACCAGGATACAGGGGTTGAAGACTTCTAGTCTGCCATGGGAAATAGGAACC
>NW_006188984.1:0-621 GCF_000334495.1 Tupaia belangeri chinensis | reverse complement strand
TGCATTGAGACCTATTGGAGAAGGAAGTTAGAAGGGACACATTACAGAACATAATGTACTATGTGTGGCAAAAGGGTAGCATGCTTCATTGGGTTTTGTAAAGTGTTTTTATCTCAAATATTAAGACACTATTAATTCTCTTTAATTAATCTAGAAAATGCAAATAACCAGATATATAAGACAAATGGTGCGATGGAAAGAAAAGACAGATTTATTGAACGCCTATTATGTGTGCACTTCCATTGACATCATTGTAATGACAAGGATAGGTACTATATTTACAGCACATGGATAAAGAACCAGTTTAGAAAAATTAAACCACCTTATGTTTCAGAGCTAGAATTCAAACTCAAGCGTGATTCCAAATAGTGTTTCATGACCACTGTACCATGCCTCCTCACCAACAGGAGTGCATGGTCCAGGCCAGTATAATGTTCATGAACGTGTACTGGTGGGCTTTCACTGTGATGTCAAAGATTTTATGCACAATTGTCTGAAATGATGAAAGAAAAAAATGAAGTTAAAAATGTCTATGGAATTCATAGTTACAGACACATTTACATCAAAGGAGGCTCCTAATTATGTATTTTAAAAGAATTATTTTATTTAATTATTTATTTA
>NW_006188983.1:0-621 GCF_000334495.1 Tupaia belangeri chinensis | reverse complement strand
CAGTGCCTTAACCACAATGTCACCTGCTGGCTCCCTCTTTCGGTATTTTCTGCCTGTACTAGTTTGCTAAGACTGCAATAACAAAATCCCACAGGAAGAGTGTTTAAACCACGGCTGCTCATTTTCTCTCAGCCTGGAAGCTGGAAGCTCAAACGCGGGCATTGGTGGGGTCGGTTTTTCCTGAGGCCCCGTCTCCTCCCTGAGGACGTCTGCTTTCTCCCCATGTCCTCGCTGTCGTCCTCTGTGCACACGCATCCGAATTCCCTCTTCTTATGAAGACACCAGCCAGTTTGGATTAGGATCTGCTCCAACAGCCTCGATTTGAACTTCATCGCCTCCTTAAGGACCTAAATTCGGGATTACATTCTGATGTCCTGGGGGCTAGGACTTCACCAAGGGACTCTTGGGGTGTAGGGCAGAAATCAGCCCATAGCATGCCTTTCCCCTGGGTCTTGAATAAGCATCCTGACTCATTGTAGAGAACTGGAGGGGTCCCTTCCTGCCTCACCTTTCCGTACCGTGAGCTTGGATGTGCCTCTACACAGGTGAGTGCACTTAAAACAGACACCAAAGAAGATGTGTGTCATTCTCCGTGGAAAACACACGAAGCTGTTGTACCTC
>NW_006188982.1:0-621 GCF_000334495.1 Tupaia belangeri chinensis | reverse complement strand
CCTCAGCCTCCCAAGTAGCTGGGACTACGGGTGATCTGGGACTTGAAACAGGCTGTTCGTATGGCTGGGCCTGTGGTTTCCTCTTCTCAATCTTCTTGAGTTATCTCGTGTTTGCTGCTCAGATCATGGGTAAAAAAATGAATCAGTACTCCTGAAAAATGTGTGTTGGGAGGGAGAGCAAATGCTAACTGGGGCCATTTTCCCCAACCATTGGACTATGCACACGTTAGTATCTTCATGCAGCTTCCCACTTGTTGGACAGTCTTGGGGACTGCAATACTGTTTTTCCTCAGCACCCTGTGATGGTCATTAAAGAAGAGCCGCAACCTCGGGTGCCCTGCCTAGAGAGTGCAGAGTCACAGGAATGTGGCTTGGAACTGCATCTAGGGTGAGTGCTTGGCCTCTGGGGCAACACTGCCCACCTGTGAGTCCTGCCCTGACTGACCAGGCAGACGATGGGCCTCAGGACAGCCTGTGCCCAGCTGCCCCATGTGTGGAATGGGTACACACGGCCCTTCCTTGGGGTTGAGCTTTAGTGCTAGTACCAGCCTCAGTATTTGTCTTGGTCCATTTTCTGCTGCTACTGCCGAACACCATGAATCTGGATAATTTATAAACAAT
>NW_006188981.1:0-621 GCF_000334495.1 Tupaia belangeri chinensis | reverse complement strand
AACTCAGTGAGATAGTTAGTATCCTGTAGGACAATAACACTATAATCTTTTGGGTCATATTTACCAGGAAAAATATTTCTGCCAGACAAGTTCTACCAGTTAGTATATAAGGTTGAAGAGTCTGGAGTCTTAATTTCACAGTAAAATCTAGATCAAACAAAAGTTTGTTTTCCTGGAAAATGAAATATTCTTTGGGTAATAGTTAATGTACAATGTGATATTGAAATGATATGTTCTTAGATCATTTCCAACTTTCAGATACTTTCTCTTATTTGTAATTCTCACATCGATGTTTAAAATGTGATTTAAAATAAATTTTGTGAGGTCAGATGGTGGTGGAATAGAAAAGCATGACACTCTTGAAGGCTGACCCACACTGCAAGGTTCAGGTTTGCTTCTGGAAATCTCCCTGTGTAACCTGGGCACATGTGTGCCCATGGTGGGGACTGGCTATGACCAGAAATGGATTCTGGCAGTAAGACTGCTGAGGGCATTGCGTCTCTTGCTTCCTCTCTTTCTCTGGGCTTATCTCGCTCACAGAAGAAAGAAAGAAACTTAAAAAATAATTCTTGTATATATGTTTGTGTAGGTTAGAGTATAAAAAGAGTAAATAATTTTAAG
>NW_006188980.1:0-621 GCF_000334495.1 Tupaia belangeri chinensis | reverse complement strand
AAAAAATAAAATTAAACTAAGTATAAAAAATTAAAACATTTAAAGAGTTTTTAAAATAAAATAAAATAAAACCCCCAAGATTCCTCAGCAGGTCTGAACCAAACCTAGTGCAAGTTCGGCTCCCACTTACGGAAGGCAGACATGGAAAGAATAAAAATGCTTACCGCATTAGAGAAGGGCAGTTTTTCTTATTGTCCTGTATAACAAAGACAATGTCTCCCTCTAGAGAAAAGGGCCAGTGTCCTCAAGGCCATCATCAATGTCTAGGCTGCCCTGAACTAGGGCACATGCCTTGAATCCAGCTTATTACACGGTCACCCGTAGAAACTGGGGCCACTGGAACCGGGGATAGAAGGCCGTTCCCCTGGCTGTGTTGTCCTGAGTAATGAAGTCCTTTGCCTTCGGAAAAAAAACACCAAAGACGTGTTTAGGAAGCCAGAGTTGGAGGCGAGTCATTTCACGGACAGCGTGGTAATACTCACTTAACATGCTTTGTTTCCTGTGCCTACATGCGGCTCCCCACACTTGTTTCTTTTCTATCTTTTTTGGTTTTTGTTTGTTTGTTTCCTCTAATGCACATGTGCTTGCCGGAGTGAGTGAGAGAGAGAGAGAGAGAAAGAG
>NW_006188979.1:0-621 GCF_000334495.1 Tupaia belangeri chinensis | reverse complement strand
GACTCCTCCCTTCTCCTTTCCGCTTCCCATCCCCTTTCCCCTGCCCCTGTGATCCGGGAAGCTTGCAGGGACGGTGCCTGTCTGCCCGGTATCCTCAGTGACTCAGATAAATGGGGCCTTCGTGCCCTTCCCACGAGGGACTTGGGCACGCACGAGGACTCGGCTTTATCATTCTAAGGTGCTAAGCGATTGCTGTCATTGTTGCCACTGAATGCAGTCTGTCCGACCGGTAGACATCTTACTAGTTGTGGGGACTAAAGACAATGGAGCAAAAGAGCGAGCCTGAGCCCCAGGACCTGCCCCCCGAGTTGCTAGGGCACTGGCTGGGAGCAGTAGGAACAATACGTGTTAACGACTGAACAGTTACTGGGAGGGACAGACTCCCTCGGCCCACACCACACACTTGCTGGTCAGCGAGATAAGCCTGGGAACAGTCAGTAACTTAATCCAAATAATGCTTTGAAAATGTCCTCACTTCGATGCATTATTCAGAGTAAATTAACCACAACTTATTAAGTGTCTCTTTCGCATCTCTGACACTCACCTCATCCCTGTGACCCCACCCCCCAGCCTTTTCTTCTTTTTTCCTTCTTCTGTAATGACCTCACTATGAACTCCTCT
>NW_006188978.1:0-621 GCF_000334495.1 Tupaia belangeri chinensis | reverse complement strand
TTTTTTTCTATTTTTTAAAAATGGTTCTAATTCCACAAAAACCAAATCTAACACAAAGCCTTTGAGAGGGAAAAACGAGGCACTCAGCACTAATTCAGTTTAATTAATGCCATCCTGTTCTTGAGAGGAGGAACAATGATTGAAAACGCAAGATAGTTAAGTACGTGCTGTTTTCACTGCTGTTCTTTTGCAAAAGCCATTGTATCATGGGCTTGGAGCCCCCAAGATGGGGCTGTACATTTCTCCCGTAGAACCGCCAGGCTTCCTAAAGAATGAGCTCATGGTTCTGGTCACCACAGCTCTGAGGAGGTGGGTTAGGTGTGGCTGGCTGTGGACAGGATGAACTCTCAAACGACATCTCTGGGATAATCCCTCTGAGTGCCCTGCCGTGTGGCTCAACAGATAACACCTGATACCGGGTGACTGCTGAAATTTCAGGTTTATTCAGCTCTTGGGAAGGGGGGAGGTCCCAAGGTCCACAGGCTGCATCAGGTGGGTTTCCATGTTTGTGGGGTCCTGATTTTGTTCCTAGTCTCTACGCTTCCCCTTCTCTGCCAGGAGCTCACTATGTGAGCCCACTCTTAATCACTGATTCATTGCCGTCGCATCAAGTTTTCCTTT
>NW_006188977.1:0-621 GCF_000334495.1 Tupaia belangeri chinensis | reverse complement strand
AAAAAAAAAAAATGAAATCACGGACTTTCTGTTCAAATAGCATTAAGAATCTCAGATGGCAACCACAGAGCATTAAGCCATGTGCAGTTCTCTTCTAGGCAGAGGTCAAACTCCCAGGAAGCCAACTCTATCTCATGAAAGTTTTCTCCACCTCTTTTGAGGTCAGTCCCAAGCCCAGGTTCTAGTCATCTCATATGAAATATTTACTCCCACCATGGGCCTGGGTGAGGCGAGAGATCATTATGGTTCAAGTGCACTAAAGCCATGTTTTCTTTGTCCTCTCTGTTTTCTAAAAATGATTCATTAGCCAGACAGAGACTTGCCACTTAAGAGAGAATTCTCAACAGGCACGCAGAGTTGCATTACAGAACAACAAAAAGTATTCATGGAATGTGATAAATTAACAAAGGAAGCTGAGTGATTACCATCCAAGTTTTACTCCAGGAAGGAGAAACACATAATATACCACACAAATATATTACAAAATGAAAGGATATCATGATCACAGGAGATGAAAACACTTGGCCCATTGCCTTCCAATAGAAATAATCGCTGAATATGTTCAAGAATTAGCATCAAAATTGCCATATGGAATGCTCCATTCTCAGCTAGTGGCTGTGG
>NW_006188976.1:0-621 GCF_000334495.1 Tupaia belangeri chinensis | reverse complement strand
GGCATGCACGCACACATGCCAGCGTGAGTTTTAAGCCTCCAGATCTGGGCCTGAATGGCGGTTGATTATGTGGGAGTCCGGTGATGTGACCACGATGCTATCTACTGGTCCCAAAGTCCTTACTCTTAAACTAGGGAGGATATTTGGCTGCTGCTGGCCGAAGACTCCGTCTGGTGAGTATGAAAAGTCACCTGACAGGGCCGAGTAGTCCTCTGCAGGGGTTTCCAGAATGGCTTGCCTTTCTGGTGAATCAGAGAATAACATTGGAAATGAGGGCGTTCTCTCTAGCTGGATCTGCTTCCTTCGCCACGGGCAATTCAATCATTTCTTTGTTCTAAACCATGGAAGTCTTGAGAAATGATATGGCAGTAAGGTGTGTTGGTTTGTGAAATGATAATTTCTTTGGAAAAAAGATCTTCCTGATTTGTGTTTGTTCCATTGCATTTAGCAATGGGCTTCCAGAGACTCAGAGCTGTTCTCTCACCTGTATGCCCTGGAACCCACTAATCTTCCTTGTAGGTTTACTTTTCTCATTGTGAAATGGGGATTCGTTTTCCTCTCCTTACCGTTTTTACGATGCTGAGGCTGAAATGACTCCCGGACACCTCAAGTTTTGATCTC
>NW_006188975.1:0-621 GCF_000334495.1 Tupaia belangeri chinensis | reverse complement strand
AGTCCAGCGCCCTTAACCACAATGCCACCTGTTGGCCCCGAGAATTATTTCAATAAGACTTAAAAATTCCTCTTTCATTTCTCTGTAGAATAAAGTAACATCGCTACCGCCCCCTCAAATGGGGTCACTTGCTGTAAAGTAACGAGACGCCTTGTTCCGTTTACTTCATTATCTCAGAGCTACGCTTCCATTCTCGCACTCTGCCATTGTCGAACTGCCTCTGTCAGTTACACATGTATTTGTATGTAGATCTCAAAGTCCCTCTTGTGAAAGAGTCTGAGCTCAGCAAATATCAGAAGAGGCCGAACCCCTCCGTTGGTAAATATCATACGTGCTGCGTGGAGGAGGGCAGAGAACTTGGCCTGGCTACTCCAGAGGGGCACGATCGTTGCTCCTGAGAATGTTGTAATCCCGTTGGGGATTCCAACACAAGCCTGTACTAAGTGGACGAAGAACAGTAAGAGAGGCGATGCAGTCACGGAACTAACCCAGGGGACCGTTCAACCGCTATTATGAGAGAGATGCAAATGAAAACAACCCTTAGAAATTATTTTTGCCAACTTTCAAACCTGCAAGGTTGAGGGCAAAAGACCAAATCCTAATAATGATCAAAGCTGGTGA
>NW_006188974.1:0-621 GCF_000334495.1 Tupaia belangeri chinensis | reverse complement strand
AACTTTTTCCATTGGTTGTGGTTGGCAATGTTGAAACTACTTTCTGTGCATTTTAAGCTTGAGCAAATAGATAAAAATAATGCTAAGACAAAAAAGGTACAGAACTACAGGATGAGATCATAAAATAAATTTTGATAAATGGAAACAATATTTCCATAAAACTAATGTTTATATTTATCTCATCATAACTTCACAATTTACAACTTCAGGAAATTTGAACCATTAGTACTCTTTTTAGTTTACATAGTCTGGATTTTAAAACTTTAAAAGACACACGATAAAGCTTTTATAGAGGTACAGCTGTTTGTTTGTTTACCATATTTTGTTATGTTAGATCTAAATTACTAAGATCGTAGTTCAACAAAATATCTATTTTTAAAACTATATCAGACCAGATTGCAGATGGCACAGGCTGCTAAGAAGTAAAAGTTCCACAGACTGGTACCTCAAGGGAGGCCTGGGTTCAATTTCTGGTCCTAACAAAAGGCTAGACATGGTGGCACATACCTGAAACCCCCACACATCCAAGAAGTCTGCAGCAGAGCATCACAAGATAGAGGCTTGCTTAGGCAACACAACAACAACACATATTTAAAAGAACTTGGCAGGACCAGCAGTTAG
>NW_006188973.1:0-621 GCF_000334495.1 Tupaia belangeri chinensis | reverse complement strand
CGGTGGAGCTGCTGGTGAGCGACGGTGAGTCGCGGGGCTGCGACGCGGAGCGCACAGGCCTGGGATAGAGCCAGGCGCCCCGTGGTGGGGTCCCTGGAAGTGCCGAGTTCCGGACCGGGTCTGATCCCGACTCGCCCGCCCGGCCTCCCGTTTCCTCGTCTGTGAGTGGGACGCTGAGCGCAGCGATCTGGAGGCTCCGCGAATACCGGGCAACTCGCGAGTCCGGCCCAGGCGCCGTGGGCACCATCTGACGGTCCGGATCCGGGCGGGCGTGGAGGGCGCCGGGCTGCGGCACTGGGGCCTGAGACAGAGCGGCCGAATAGGAGTCCGTGCAGGGAGGGGGCTGCTCCTCCAACTACATACTCTGAGCTCTCCAGGCATTCGGGGAACGGGGCCGAGCGCCCCAGGGCAGGTGGCGTTGGGCAGTGTCCACCTGCTGTTCAGGGCCATGCCCGCGAGGGCGCGACCTTGCGCAGGACAGCGGAGCTGCCGCGCTGCGAGCCTTCATGTTCCTGAGGCTTTTTCATGGACACGGAAATTAACCAGGATCAGTGTAGGAAGGGGTGCAAGGTATCCGAGCAGGACTCGTGCGGGAGAGCCTGTAGGTGGGGTGGCCTTGCT
>NW_006188972.1:0-621 GCF_000334495.1 Tupaia belangeri chinensis | reverse complement strand
ACATGGGTCTCACCACACTGTCATTTCTCATCTGCTTTCCAGCCTTTCAGCCAGTCAGCCAGGGTACAGCGGCCTCCCAGGGTGTATCTCGGAGGTTAAGGTTGGCCCGGGGCCTCTCTATGCTGCTCCAGTATGGCACAATGGAGCTGTACCACTTGTACCACTACAGCTGGGCCTGAAGCTATGCTCTTGACACCAGGCATGAGCTCAAGGAAGTAAAGGGGTTTATGGTCTGGGAAGGGTATATTGTGGTGTAAGATTTCAGTGGTGACTCAAGCAGATATTCATATACCAGTGTTCATAGTAGCATTCATAAAAGCCAGAAGGTGGAAACTAGAGTTACTCAAAGGCGAACACATATTAACAGGGGCAAATACATAAATTGGAATATTATTAAACAATAAAAAGAAACATAATTTCTATATATGCTACTACATGGATGGGCCTTTGCATTATGATTAGGGAAATAGGCTAGACACTGAAGGACACATTGTATAATTCTACTTATGTGTGATAGCTAGACTAGGCAAATTTACAGAGAAAGAATAGAACAGAGGTGACTAGAGGGTGGGAGGAGGGGATAATATGAAGTTATTGTTTAATAATTATAGAGCTTTTTTG
>NW_006188971.1:0-621 GCF_000334495.1 Tupaia belangeri chinensis | reverse complement strand
ACCATTATGCTATCTGCTGGTCCCTCTTTTTGTTCTTAATAAAAATATTCTTGGGAGTCTGTTGCCTTCCTGTTCAAAAGTTGGTAGCTTCCAAGTGTGCTGCATAGTGGCCGTCTGGGTTTTCTTTCTGGAATTCCGTCGCTAAAGTTATCGAAGCCCCTACCTCAGCGTTTTTTCTGTATTTACTGGAATATTCCCTTGAGTAATTTCCTAATAACAACATCCTGTGACTGAGGGTGTCTAGGAGATAAATATTACTTGGCCCGTGGGCGAAATTGATATTTTTCCTGAGTACAGAGTTTTAACCTCAAAATCATTTTCTCTCAGACGTTTGAAAGCCTTGTTCCAATATTCCGTACTCTCCATTATTTAAATCAGAATTGTATGACAGTCTGAATCTCATATTTTTCGTTCTAGAGTTTTTGGGAGCTTATCCTTCGTGTTTCCAAGTTGCCCAGTACAGTGGTTGGTTAGGTGCCACTACAGACTCACTAGATGCCACCTGAAGAGAGTTTTAGAACTACTGAGTCTCATCACCTCCTCAAGGAAATTTCCATTTTGAAAGGGATAGAGTTAGTATCGACGCATCTGAATATGTGGGACTTTTACAGACGAGGAAAC
>NW_006188970.1:0-621 GCF_000334495.1 Tupaia belangeri chinensis | reverse complement strand
TGAAGAAGATTTGTGGGTGAAAAATAAATACATGAAAACACGATGAACATCATTAGTGATTAGAGAAATGCAGATTGAACCATGGTAAGATACCATTGCACAATTATTAAAGGAGATAAAATGAAAAACTTACTGACAAGGCCAAATGATGGCAAGAATGCAAAGCAACTAAAAAAATTGCTGATTGGGGGAAAAAATGGTTCAGCTACTTTTGAAATGCTATGGCAGTCTCTTATGAGTTAAACATGCACTTACCATATGAATCAACAATCCCATTTCTAGGATAGTGTACCTAGAGAAATGAGAGCTTACGTACACCTCAAAATCTATACAACAATGTCCATACCACATAGTTTCTAATTGCCAAAATTTGTAATTAACCCAGTCTTACAGCAGGTGAATGTATAAACAAACTTGGCATAGCCTAGGAAGCACTACTTTACAATCAAACTAATCAAGTATTGATACACACAAAATAGAGATGAATCACAAATGCATTGTGCTGTAACAGAAGCCAGTCCCAAGGCTATATAGTAATATTATAAGATTATACTTATTTGGCATGTAGAAAAGGAAAAACTATAGGAATGTTAAGGTAAGTAGTTGCAAGAGTTTGGAGGT
>NW_006188969.1:0-621 GCF_000334495.1 Tupaia belangeri chinensis | reverse complement strand
TGGAGAAGGGACTGTGGTGTGACCATCCCTACCCCTCCTGGAGCTGATTCCTCACTTTCCCTCTCTTTCTGGCTCTCTCAGGCAAGTGGCCATGCCCTATGGCAAACAGCTAACAAATTCATTCATTCATTCATTAAAAAGTACAAACTCTTTGACCTCTACTCATCCTATTTAAGGCAATAATTCCTACAGTAATAACTATTGCACAGTTTTTGTTAACTGA
The DNA here is from genome assembly GCF_000334495.1 of Tupaia belangeri chinensis. Lineage (NCBI taxonomy): Eukaryota > Metazoa > Chordata > Mammalia > Scandentia > Tupaiidae > Tupaia > Tupaia belangeri. Next base: position 398 of record NW_006188969.1, on the reverse strand, counting down.
AGATGACCTATAGTACAGAGCTATAGGTTATAGTATAAATAAGAATTTGTGCAATGATCTACCATAGGGAATGATTAAATGTAGTAAAACTTTCATCATGGAAATGATACATTAAGAATACACTATAAAACGTGTATTCTAAACGTGAAAAACTGTAATATGATTAACTATATCTACAGAGACAAAGCTTAGAAGGTACTGCGTAAAAGAAAATAAGAATTATGGTGAAAGGTGGGATAAGGTAGATTTCTTTCCACTGTAAAATGCATCGTGCTGTTTTCTCCGAGAGAGAGACATGCCTTTCATGTTTGGATCAATTTTTTTTGAGCCAGCAGGGATGGGTGACACACTGGCGACATTGGACGACACAGATCTGTTTGGAGTTCGAGGAGAGCCTC
>NW_006188968.1:0-621 GCF_000334495.1 Tupaia belangeri chinensis | reverse complement strand
TAATAATAATAAATAAAATTTTTAAATTCTTTTCTAAAAAAAAGAAAAAAATAGAGCCTAGAGCACAGGAAGCTCTAAACAAATGTGAGTTGATACCGTCGTCATCGTTGTCCTTTACTGCTGCACCAACCTGGCACCTCAGTTCCTCTCTCCGTGATAGTCACCTGCCATGGGAAGGGGCGGTAAGTAAAGCAGTGCGTTTTTAGCACTGTGCCTAGGTGCCAAGAGAGCCCCTGGTCAATGCTAGCTGTCCGTAGCACTTACACCCTTCCTAGTCTTTTGAGATCAGATAAAATTGTGGACTTAAGTAAAAACACATTCTGCACATCAGGTCAGAGGGTTTGGCCCTTTAAGCCATCTCTTAAACCAGGTTCAGAATCTCTGCGTAGAAGTGTGCTCACAGATAAGTCACTTAGGCCACTGTCCACTGGTGAGTTCTCTGTGTCCCCATATTCCCCCTCTTGACCCCATATTCCCCTATATGAACCCCTAGTACCCTTACCCCCATTCATGCTGTTTCAAGACCCTTCAAGCAAAATGAAGTTATCCTAATTCCCACAGGAATGTTTGAGGGACTAGCGAGCCCTTCGGCTTTCACCTGCATTTATGTTATTTATGTTT
>NW_006188967.1:0-621 GCF_000334495.1 Tupaia belangeri chinensis | reverse complement strand
ACATAGCCATTATACCAACTGCTGGTCCTTTAGTCTTGCTATTTTAAAAGACCACTCACACTATCTAGTTCCTACTGAGAACATACAAAATACCTACACATTTTTTTAAGTGCTTCTCATTTACTCAGCCTAATAGTCCTATTAAGTAGGTCTTATTCGTTTTTCCATTAAACACATAAGAAACAGCTCATGAATCTTGGGTAACTTCCCCAAATTTGAATATAGTGCTCTTTAGTCCTATAGAGAGGATGAGACCATGTCCCACTGAGAGACTGGGCCTTCTTCACTTTTCTCTGAGTGTAGCTGTGGTTTTCAAATTTAAATGCACCTAAGATATATGTAAGCTGCTTATTGAAAATAAAAATTCCTAGAAACAAAGGTAGCTATTTCCAGAAACATTTAATTAGAGGGTCTCTGCAGATCTGTTGCACACTTCAAACTTATAGCACCAGAGCCTTTGCCAACCAAGATCAACCTAGATCTCCAGCTTGCTTTTTTGAACTGATTCATATCTCAACTGTCACCTGCTCAGGGAGAATATTACTGTCCACTTTAACTAAAATAGTCACTCCTATATTATTCTCTACTTCAGAGCCCTATTTTATTATCTTCAAGGCCGTA
>NW_006188966.1:0-621 GCF_000334495.1 Tupaia belangeri chinensis | reverse complement strand
TTCTGCTCATTGCTCATGCTGTCTGGCTTTTTCTCAGAGGCTGATTTACAGGTCTGCCAATTTTCGGGGGTGCTGTTCGTGGCGGGGAGATGACGCACAGTATGTGTACGTGGGGGAGATTCAGCAGAAAGGAATCTTCCAAATGACAGTATGAGAAGTTGTAGGAACCTGTTGAGCCTCCAAAAGACCTGAGAAGAGGGCCCATGGAAAGCAGCATCACAGTGACTAAAATTGTCACCTTTTTCTTTCTGTCTCTCTCTCTTTAAACACTCTTCCACCTTCAGTGTCGTGGTGACTCTGCAAAACAGTTAGATACCTAAGTGGAGATGATTTATCTGAGGTGACACAAAAACCCAGAAGTCTCACAGGTCAGGATGGTGTGGGAATGGCAGATTACAAAAGCGAAAGGGATGAGCATTTGAGCGGATGCCGGTATCGAGGAACCACGGACTCTCCTTGCCTTGGTGACACTAGTGCCACTGGTCTCATGCATGGTCACCCATGGTTTCACTCAGCCCACCGCCAGCACTCAGCATTGGATGGTCCTGCACTCCCTACTGTGATGTTAGGGTGCCTTGTAAATTTCTATCTTAACTAGGGACCAGCAGTTAGTGTAATGGC
>NW_006188965.1:0-621 GCF_000334495.1 Tupaia belangeri chinensis | reverse complement strand
CAGAGCAATTCTTAGCCGACAGATGCTGGAGAGTTAGGGATAAACCTGTCCCTTTGTTTCAGGGTAGACGATACAATATATGTCTTTGTTTCAGTTTACTCGTGCTACTAAAATAGAATATCTGAAGCTGGATAATTTATAAAGAACAGGCATTTATTTCCTCACACTTCTGGAGGCTGAGGAGTCCAACTCGAGGTGCCAGCAGGTTGCTTGACTGCTAAGGACTTTGAAGATGGCACTTCATGCTACAGCCTCCAGAGGGGAAGAAAGCCAGGTCTTCTCAGGGGACAGGGCAAGACAGAGATGAACCTGAAGGAAGCCTCCTTTACGAGAGTTTTAATCCCATTCACGAAGGTGGCTCTTCTCGGCCTAACCACTCCTGAGAGGTCCTGCCCCTTAATATTCCTCTATTGATAACACTTGAGTTTTGTGGGTGACACACGAAACCGCAGCACTCTTAGGGACTCCTCTAAAGCTCTTATGGGACAGAACCACCCATGTCCTGGAAGTTTAAATACACCTAAAACACTCAGGGGTACTGGCTTTCCTTGTTTCCCATTTCTTCTCCCATTTCCTCATTTTTGTCCCCAGGTAAATTCCCAAGTAAACTTCTTTTTTTTT
>NW_006188964.1:0-621 GCF_000334495.1 Tupaia belangeri chinensis | reverse complement strand
TTGGATTTAGGACCCCCCTTACTCGGACATGATCTCATCTTAACTAGTTGCATCTAAGAGACTCTATTTCCAAGTGATGTCACGTTCTGAGATTTCAGGGGTTAAGGCTTCAATATCCTTTTGGGGGGGCACAACTCAGTGCACAGCAGGTGATGGAAGGTGCGGTTTTTCATGCAGGGCTTTGGAGACATTAACTGCGATGAATCATCATCACCTTCAACTGTACTTTCAGAGCTTGTTCTGTCTCTATGCCTTTCCTGTTAAGTGAGGAACCTGAGTCCCTTCCATTTATTATTAATGATGATGATATGTAGCTTTCACTTTTAGCACAGAGTGAGAGCATGTGAGTCAATCTGAGGATTAGCCATAAAAAAAGAAGATAAAGTTAGAAACAATTCAGAGACAAAATTCACATTGTGGACATTTATTTGTAGAGATTCTCTGAGTTCTTAAGAAAGCATTATGGCCCTTCAGTTTGGAGAGTTGATTCTAGTTATTTTTGTATTTCTTCTATAATTACTTATAATTAGAATAAGTATAATTTAGATTGTATAATAATTTCACTCTGTATTTTTCTTATACTGCCAGTGGGTGCATGTGCTTTCCAGAGAGAGAGAGAGA
>NW_006188963.1:0-621 GCF_000334495.1 Tupaia belangeri chinensis | reverse complement strand
ATGTCAGGGAGTCAGAGGGTGCTAAGCTGGTGCCGCGTGCCCACAAAGCTCCGCTCCGGCAATGGCCTATGCTTCCCTCTCCTCTCCGAGGGGCATTTCAGGGCAGCTGGTCATGACTTCTGCTATGGCAGAGCTGTTGAGCTCTCCACGGTGCAGGAGATGGCCACGGGTAACTGCGACTTTGCTCTTTTTATCCCTGATATTCAGTGGGAGTTTGTTTCTTATTTTTCTGGCTAGTTAGTCATTCATGCCACTGGTGGAGTGGCTGCTGGACTTGCTGATACAATGTCACATGCCATCAGGCCGTGGGAGGCTTTCTGCCCAGTCTGTACTGTACGTCTTGTGGGCACAGCAAAGGTCAGAGGTCGCTATCTCAAATCGCCGTGGTTTGGCTTCCAGGGAACCTGGAGCACTTGTTGCCTGTTCTCCAGCCGGCCGTGCCCTCTCCCCACACCCTACATACTCTGTCCTCTGTTCCTGTCCCTCCAGGAGGGGAGGACAGGTTCTCCTCTGATTTACAGGGGACATGAGGGCATGCCCTGCAGACAGTTTAAAGAGCCGACTGACTGAAGCTTAGGTATCTCTGCCCGTGCCGTGCACACCAGCCATTGCTGGTCTGAC
>NW_006188962.1:0-621 GCF_000334495.1 Tupaia belangeri chinensis | reverse complement strand
TGCCCTATAGCAAAAATCCTCTCCCCCCAAATAAAAAAGACTTGAAAAGTCAAATATTTGCTCCCTCCAGAGGACTTAAAAGTCTGCCAGCCCTTTGTGGGTAGAGCCAGGACTTTTGGAAGGAAGGCAGTGGCTAAGAAAAAGGGGGCTGAGAAAAGGGAGGTGCTTTCCCAAGGCAGGTTCTGCATGGACAGTGATGGGAGGGAGGAAGGTATCTGGCCTCTGTGCCGAGTCTGCCACTAGGACCACACTTGTCCTGAAGCAGACAGGGCCTGCCTTGTGGTGCAACTAAGCCTTCCTCACACCTGCTGCACCCAGAGCCAGTGTGCACCTGGGGACCCGAGAGGTTCCTCTGCACACAGTCACCAAGTAGGAATCTGAGCCCCCGGAGTGGGACATGTTTTTTCTGTGCCTGGATGTTTCTGACACAGTAAACATCATCCCCTGATCTTGTATTTACATAGTTACAGTTTATAAACAGCTTGCATCTTTACAGCCTCCATAAATTAACCCTTTACACTTGCTGATCACGCTCAGATTATACTTACTTCCTTTATGCTTGCAGGGCTGTTGGACTGAGCCACCAAAGAGGGGAGGGTCACCTTGCTCATTGCTGTGTCC
>NW_006188961.1:0-621 GCF_000334495.1 Tupaia belangeri chinensis | reverse complement strand
ATACACCAGGCTCAAAAAGCAAATATGTTCTCAGAGTAGAAGAGTGTTTAACAAAGGCTAAAAAGGATAAAATGAGTTGCTTTGTGGGTATGAAAATATAGTTAGAGAGGAGGATTAAGTTCCAAAGTTCTAGCACAGTATGGTGACTAGAGTTGACAGTAATTTATTGTTGACTTCAAAATAACTAGAAAAGAAAAGTCTGAATATTCCTAGCATATAGAAATGATAAAAGTTTGAGTTAATGGATATGTTAAATATCCTGACTTAATCATTACATACTATATACATGTATGGAAGAAGCACACTGAACCTTATAAACATGTACAATTATATGTGCTGGTTTAAAATCAGTAACAATGCTAAGATTTTGAAAACAGCTGTTTTCAACCACTGCAGTGAGTCACAGACTCCCAGGCATAGCGCAGCAGTGGCCTATGTTTAACGTCACTGTTCAGCTTCAGCTGAGTTGTTGCCAGGAGGGAAGAGAAATCAATGTAATCAGATCTGATGTTCCAGGAGAAGCCAGAGACCACAGTTTCTATGTGAAATCTCAGTGTTTGGGAATGTTGGCAACAAATTTAAACAAAACAAAACAAAAAACCAGCAACAACACTATGTAGG
>NW_006188960.1:0-620 GCF_000334495.1 Tupaia belangeri chinensis | reverse complement strand
GACAGTCATATCCTAATTCAGGAACCTGTGAATATTAGTTGTTCCAATACAGCAGAAGAGTGAGTGTGAAACTAGAGACTCTTGTTTTGTGGCTTCCAAAGTTAAAAATCAAATCTAGTCTAATCACTCCAAAGAACGTTTTCCAAGTCCAAAATAAATGGGAAAAAGTGAATTTAATTGTATAGCAAGTTGTCAGAATAACAGCACAGGGAAAAATTATTTCCAGTTATTTTAAAACATAATATTTTGACTGTGCAAAACTAAGACCAAGAAAATGAGCAAGAAGTCTTAAACAATAATCAGAGGGCTTGCTAGTAGTAAGCTTTGGCATTATCATAACTGAAAATGTACATTTGATAATTATTATGAGTTTTTAGAAATCATCGTTTCCAGAATAAGAGAGACAAATATAAAATAAAGTATTTAAGTAAAATTTCTAAAAATCCTTTCATGTGAATTAAACATAATAAAGTGCACTCAGGGTTTATGTTTGTCTTTTTCAAAAATATGTATTTCTTATTTTTATTCATTGACAAGGCTAAGTGCTAGTAACAAAACTAGCAAGAAGAACTCATAACGCAGAGACTGTAGTCCCTCTTTAACATTTCACTCTAGGGGAC
>NW_006188959.1:0-620 GCF_000334495.1 Tupaia belangeri chinensis | reverse complement strand
AAAAAAAAGATGTCTTCCTCTTGGAGTTAGCACCAAGCTAAATACCTATATCTCCTGAGATGATCTGAAAACGCTATAGAAAAATTCAAGTTATAAATCCATGACTGCGGCACAGAGCCTGTGGCTTATTCTTGCATTTCTGGTCTTTCCAGTGACTTCCACTCCCTTCCTCAACCCCCGCTTGCCTAGATGCCTGATAGCAACAGTCCCGTGAAAACCATCTCCCTCTAGGGAGGGAGAACTCGACCTCTCATTCCAGCAAGCTTCTGCTTTCCTCAGGAGTACTCATAGGATCTGCAGTACCTTTGCCCAAGGGATCGGCTTTACCTCATCCCTCGGTGTCCTCTATGACTTGGAATCCCTTCTGTGCCCTGGACTGTGGTTACATGTGGTTCCTGGCAATGCTGCTGCCTTCTGCTTCGGGAAGGACCATCTAGAAGCCCAGGTTCCTGTCATCGAGCTGCTCTGCTGCCGAGCTGGGACTCTCTTCATGTTAAAAGGTGCTGACGAGCCTGTGGTATGGTGGTTAGGGAGGTTGGATCCCAGGTGGCCGACTGCGCTGGACCCCAGGTGGCTGACCGTGCTGGATCCCAGGTGGCCGACAGTGCCGGACCCAGGTG
>NW_006188958.1:0-620 GCF_000334495.1 Tupaia belangeri chinensis | reverse complement strand
AAAAAAAAAAAATTAAAAAAAAAAGAGAAGAATGTATTCTTGAAGTGTAAATGGGATGTATCATTGGGAGTTCAGTGAGTATAAATTTACTAAAGTGTTACGATCGTCCTGGTGGGGACTGTCCTTTAGGTACTAGCGGATTGATGGATCTGTAGAAGGAGGGGTTTTGTACAGATGTGATGAGGATCACTGACTTCTGCAGTCCTCTAGAAGATCTAATGTGGCTGAAGGCTAGTGTCCGGGTCACTGCCACGGTCAGCTGTAAAGTGAGGGACCATGCGTGTGCTGACACAGGGACACGCTGTCTGCATGTCTGGATGAATTGCGTCTATCAGCATAACAGGTCACTGAACTTGCCAAATGGATAACTTAACTCGTTTTACACTTCTGTTTCCAGAGATTCTTTTATTAAAAAATACATTGATATTCTAAAAAGACTTTCAAATTTGATAGCTGCCATTGTTTGGAATACTTAACACTGGAATTAAATAATTAAAAACAGTAAAATTTGTCTATAGCTTCACATCCTTACCAATAGTTGGTACTGTCTCTGTCTTTAAAGTTAGCCATTTAGTGGGTTGTAGTAAATTGTATCCTATTGTGGTGTTGTGTTTTTTTTT
>NW_006188957.1:0-620 GCF_000334495.1 Tupaia belangeri chinensis | reverse complement strand
GCCACGTGTGAGTCCAGTGCCTTAACCGCCATGCCAAATTCTGGCCCCGTTTTAGTATTTTTTAATTCCTGTGTTCTGCATTATTTTTACGATGGGGAAAATAAACAAGAGACACAATTTAAAGGAGTACCTAAAGTGAGCCCAGCATTGGAAATTAGGGATAAAGCAATGGGCAGGACACTGTCCTCGGCCCCATGCTGGGCAAAGACCTGCAGAGAACATCTACCAGACCCGGAGGGGATGGAGGGGTGGACAGCTGTGACGAGCCACCGCAGAGGCCAGCACCCCTGGGCACAGTCAGGAAGTCTTCCACAGAGGTAAGCCTCTCTCACTCTCTCCCTGCACCGTTTCCGCCATTCTGCTCTGTCTGGTGAGGGGTTTCTGGGTCATTAATGGTGAAGCCACAATCTTCCAAAGCGACCCAGAGGCTCCGTGAGCACCTTCATATCAGCACGGGCCAGGGCTCCCCCAGCAATGGCGTCACTTCCCCGCAGCCTCCTGGGAGTCCGCAGGTAGGGGATGTCCATCGCTGCCCAGGGTTGGGGTGGAGGAGCAGCCGCGGCCTGAGCAGGCGGGGCTGTGCCAGCAGACTGCCTTCCCTCTCAAGTGTGCAGGGGGGC
>NW_006188956.1:0-620 GCF_000334495.1 Tupaia belangeri chinensis | reverse complement strand
GAACCTTCCCACGTGGGTCAGCCCCACAGAGCAATCATTGGGTTGCCACTCTACTGCAGCACAGCCCTGGGACAAACTAATTTTTGGAATCCACACGTAATTTTTTAAATAAAATGTATTTTTTTATGGAACTTTTAAAAGCCCCTTGTAAATCTGTCTGCTTTCTCTTAGCGAGAGACAAGCCTGGACCAAGGACTCTCTCTTCGGCTTAGCTAACATGACGCGTCCAGCTCAAACTATTTAATGCACCCAGACACGCCAAATTGTTCTGAATTTTCTGATGGACTCTGTCTTCATCTCTTCTTTCTGTTTCCAGGCGGTGCTCTGTCTTCACGTGGGAGCGGCATCTCAGACCACTTCTTCGTGGTCAGCAGGTAGAAACACCCAACGAGTAGGCAGAAGTGTCTTCTGTTGGGACTGCTTACATTCTCTCTCCCTGAGAGCCTCCGGTTTCTTGAGATGTTCAGAAGTCCTTTTTTCAGGTATGTTGAAGACACTATTCTGAGGCATAAGGCGGTCAAACTGCCAAACTCAAAAACTCAAGTTTGGACACACTGCAATGGACTCTATTATTCCTTTAAAAAATGTGTCTTGTTTTGGGACCAGCAGTTAGCGTAATG
>NW_006188955.1:0-620 GCF_000334495.1 Tupaia belangeri chinensis | reverse complement strand
ACCAACTGGCCTGCTGCTCAGTGCTTTAGATGTGTTTCAAAACTGCTGGGATATTACAATCTGAACACCTGGTAATTTCAGCCAGAGTCTTGATGCCCACTAGGGAGATGCCTGACAGTTAGGGAATAAACTAATTATACTAGGCCCAGCGAAACAATACCATTTGAAGGATTTGGTGTTAGCCAGGTACTTTTCTTTGCCTTAAACTACTTAAAGCCAAATGACTTATGTGTTGAGTTCCTCAAAGGTGCCAAACACCTGAAAATAACCTCCAAGGCACGATTTTCTAATGGGTGAGAACTCTTGACATAAGCAACCTATCTCAATGGAAACTAAGGAGAACTTATATCGTGGTGTGAAAGTCAGGATAATTTTTCTTTTGGTAGTTTGTTTCCTGGCCTGGAAAAATATTTGCATATAAATGTGTAAGGGGAATTACAGAAGTGGAGCTAAAATTTATTTTCTCTGAGTATGTGGTAGTATACTACTATGGAAATGCAAGGATGCGTTTGTCCAAATACATTACTAAAGTCTTGCTAGAAATCACCATCTCAAAACTGGTCAATACTTATTAAAAATATAGTTTCTCAAAAGAGGAAAGAAGAAAAATAAATATCAGT
>NW_006188954.1:0-620 GCF_000334495.1 Tupaia belangeri chinensis | reverse complement strand
CTCAGTGTCCTGACCTCTCCCCTGCCACATCTGCCTTCCAGTGGCAGAGGGAGTGAAGGTTAGCGGCCCCAGCTGTCAGGAAACATGAGCAGGCCCCGCCCCCTCCAGGAGGTGCTCAGCCAGGACGATAATTGATTAGTCGCTAAAGGCCTCCCCTGCCTCCTGGGCAGAGAGGCCTCACAGGGGATGCCTCCCCCCAACACACACGCTGCCTGTGACTAAGGGAAAGCCTTTCGAAGCCGTTTGTTCCGCCTGGCTTGGAAAACAAAGCTAATCAGACCTGCCCTGTGAACTGAAACCTGGCCGAGCACCAAGCTGGCAGAAATATTTCTTTTATTTGTCAAAAAGCATGGCAACACAATAGCCCTAATGTTGAGGCTGATGGTTTCTCTTTGTCAGTGACTTCTCTCGAGTCCAAGTGAGCGCTGGTCGCGAGCTCACTCTGCCCTGGGTTCCATGTGACTCCTCCGCAGTCACAAGGCAGGCAGGATATGCGGGCTTGTGGTGACCACCGGCCAGGCCACTGGCTCCTCGGGGACGGACGCAGTGCTCTGAGCACTGGGACTGGGCTTTTCAGGATTGCTTCTAGGTCTATGGCCTCATCAGTCCAGACCTGGCTG
>NW_006188953.1:0-620 GCF_000334495.1 Tupaia belangeri chinensis | reverse complement strand
CAATTTTAGTGAGAAGAATTTCCTGATAAATAGCTCTAAGGGAATCTGGTATGTATGATTAGTTACCTGATGGGCCCAGCTGATCTTCTGGACCTGTGAGTTAATCAACCTCAGTGGTTCTCTGCCATACATAGTAACTCAGACAAGTGAAAACAAAATTCTGCTTTTTGGTAGAATATATTACTTAGAATAAATGTATTATCTAGTGATAAAAATTAGGAAAAAGTAAAAACTTCTGAAAACTATTTGTGAGTGTTAGGCTGAGAAATGAAAGCTGTCATGAGCTGAGTGAAGCACCCAGATTAATTACAATTTACACTTACAAATACAGGCACTGTTTTTTTTATACAGAGATGTTGCATGCAGCATGATATTCAATATTTCAAAAATTTAGGAATATTTTGGTGTAATATAAAAGGAACTACAGAAATTAGCTTTATTATTACATTACGATTTCTACCACTTTTACTAGAATCAAACCAGACAGACAAAATTAGAGAGGATAAACTAGTTCAGACTTATGCATATATGGGTCAAAAGTTGAACCAATGGAGGCCAGCAGGTGGCATGCTGGTCAAGACACTGGACTCCATATGGCCAACTGCAGTTCCAGTCCTGGA
>NW_006188952.1:0-620 GCF_000334495.1 Tupaia belangeri chinensis | reverse complement strand
AGAAAGAAATAGAATAGATAAGATGATGTTGTGTAGAGGGTGGGGCATGCAAATGGGACAGAGGTGAAGAGTGTCCCAGGTAAAAGGGCATCACAGGCAAAGAGCCCGTGGTAGGAGGACATAGGACTCAGGAGAGACTGAAAGAAGGTGTCTTGTGGCTGGAGCCCAGAGGCCAAGGGCAGTGTGATGAGAAATGAAATAAGTAAGGGTGACCGGGAGCCAGATCCAGCAGACTCACTGTCTCTATTGCTATCGATTTATGATTATGAAATACTCTGGCATTTTTCAAGCATGCTCATATCATTTTTATCATTTTATGTTCATTTTACACATGTAATGTTGGTGGCAAGATGCTTACAGTGGACAGAATTAGCTATTCAAGTGATAGCTCAAGCCCATGAGCCAACAAACAAAAATAGAAGAATCTGGAAACAAAGTAATCTGAGCTCTAGTCCCAGGGACTTTCTCAAGGCTTTCGTCAGTGTGGTTTGCTCAGTCTCTGTTCTTTCTTTTCTGGATCATCATCTTGATAGTTGGTTTTACATCTAAGACACTTAGCAGATAGGTGAAATTGAGTTAGTTTTGAGTTGTCAGAGGACTTCAAATCCTGGTCTTTTTGT
>NW_006188951.1:0-620 GCF_000334495.1 Tupaia belangeri chinensis | reverse complement strand
TTTTTTAAAAGAGAAAACAGGTTAAATAACCTGCCCATCGTAAGTAAATGGAGCAGCTAGGATTTGAAAGTGGGTTTAGTCGACTCCAAGACCTTCTCGCCAGTGCCAGGCTGTCGGTGTCGTTTAAAGCACAATGATATATGTGGCTAGCTGAGATGACTGCCATCTGCACGTGGGCCTTCCTCATGGCATTTACCATTATTTGTCTTCAGGCCTTACCACTGATGGCAGAGCTTCATTTCTCTGCTTTTAAATAAAGTAGTTCTGACTTTTCCAAACCTCATGGGGCCCATTAAGGGAACTTACTGTTATTTGTGCAAAGGGGAGACATGTTACTAGACAGGGCAGAAAGTGATGAGCAGGAAGCAATCTACTCTCAGGGAGTGGAGGGGGCTGGTATTTACCATAATTAGAAGCAGCTTCTCAACATAATGCAGTTGAACTCTCTGGTAACTTAGGTTACCAGGGCCAACAAAACGGACGTTAGGTTGTGACTTACGGTCAGGATTTGCGCATCAGTTGCAAAAATGACACCCTAGTACTTACCAACAGTTTTTATACTAGGAAGTCAGGATAAGGCATTCATGAAAACGTTAGTTGTGTCCATCTATAACTCAAAC
>NW_006188950.1:0-620 GCF_000334495.1 Tupaia belangeri chinensis | reverse complement strand
GACTTAGTGCTGTCAAAAAACGGTACACCTTTATTTTATCCATTCCCTCATCTTTTCAAGACTGTTAATATTCCCCGCTTTCCCGTTATCCTTGAATGCCTTCTTTCTATTGTTAGCAAACAGAATAACCCTAAATTTCCCATTTTTTATTCAGCTTTTATTACTAGCAAAAATTAAAATAAAAACAGAGACTCATAAACACCACATAATATTTTAAAAGTAACTTAGGAAATTTTTCTCTGTGATTTCCATAGGAAGATATTCATTCACCAAGTTCCTGTATATATTTGAGTCCATGAAGAACTCAAATTTATGGGATTTCTTTATAAATGTATCCCTTAATATTAATGAATAAAAGATTATAGTGAAAGTTTAATGTTTTAAATTTGTTTAGTATAACTCTCACACTCTTTGTTCTTGGAAGTAAATTAGCTTTGCTTTCAGACTCTTGTATATATATTTTTGCTTTTTCCAGTTTCCCAAAACATTGTAGTTCTTTTTTCCTTTGTTTTTAAGTGTAGCTTAGATGCTTCAATATGTTGTAAGCATAAGACAAAAAATGTTGATTATCTGGATTTCATGATAGAGAAAAGGAATATTCTTTTTTTTTTTTTTTTTTT
>NW_006188949.1:0-620 GCF_000334495.1 Tupaia belangeri chinensis | reverse complement strand
CAAAAGTCCCGAGAGGAGTGTCAGGAGTGTCACTTGCTATTTGTAAGGAGCCCAGGGGACAGCACCTGAGTTTATGCTAATGGTGTGCCTCAGGGTGGGAGCTGGTCACAAGAGCACGTGACTAAGGGTGGCCTTTCTTTTTTTTCTCCAAAGTTTATCCATCTGTTTTTTCCATAAGAGAGACAGAGAAAGAAGCCCCCCTGCTACAGGGTCCCCACACTGCGACCCACCCCCGTTTCAGTGGGCCCAGGTAACAGACACACACGTGCACCCAGAGCACTCGCGGAGGTCCTGGGACGTGAACTCAAGACCTCCCCAGGTGGGTCTGGCTGTGCCACTCACCACCACCCAACCCCCTAAACGCATTTGCATTCACCTCTGAAAATGTCGTTAGAGAGCAGATTGCCAACTACGGAATTATAAGTCTCATTCTTCTGTCTCACTTGTCCAGAGACCAAAGAAAGAGACATTCCACCTGCGATCTGGAGTCCCCTCAAGAACAGGAATGGACCACAGGAGCTGGCAGTGGGGCTGGCCTTGAGGTGACCGTGAGGACCTGCTAAATCAGGGTGCCCTGGCGAGGCCCGGCAACACAAGGACTGTTTTCAAATCGGCCTGCA
>NW_006188948.1:0-620 GCF_000334495.1 Tupaia belangeri chinensis | reverse complement strand
ATGTATCACTTTGTTTATGATACCATGCTAAATGGTAGTAATTTTCCTTTTATCTTAAGCAGCATGTACCTTAAAGACACATCTAAAGACAAGTGGATGGAAAATGGGTACCGGCAGATTTGGAGATTTGGACAGGGTGCTTGCTCTCTGGTCTAATGAATTAGAACTTATGCTGGAGGTAGTTGTAGATAAAATTATAGAATCCCTACTTGAATGTGTTACAGGCATTACAATATCAATCACGTACACTTCAAAGTGATGCTAGTAATTACCAACAAGCCAAGTAGCTCTTCTCTAGGCTCCAAAATATTCATGTTTGTAAAGTGAGATAAAACAGTATGTAAAGGAGTTTTTTGTATACTCCTTCATATATGGAAAGCTATCTTGTACATGACCACACTAGGGCTGGATGGTGGAGATAAAGGAAGGAGGATATCCAGACTTCTTGGTTGGGCTGTGGCCTCTCAAAAGGGAAAGCCTGGGGGAGAATCCTTGTAGTTACCAGGATGGCATCTGGACAAGAGGTCTTCCCCAGTCATCTTGGGGACTTGGTTGTGGAGACTCCTCCACATCCACCCTCAGCCCGTGGTGCTATGCTGGGTGTGCTCCTCACTCAGAGA
>NW_006188947.1:0-620 GCF_000334495.1 Tupaia belangeri chinensis | reverse complement strand
TACATTAAAGATCACCAGGGGGGAAAGAATGTGGTACTTGGAGGAGATGAACTGTGTAAATGCAATCTAAGGTGTAAAACTCACAGGAGACACACCTTTTAAAAACGTTTATTTATTCCATGAAAGAGAGAGAAAGAGAGAGGCCGTCCCAATAGTCTTCATGCCGCAATCCATCCACAGTTTCAACCTACCCGAATCACTGGCCCACTCGTGTGCATTCAGCATGCTCAGGGAGGTCCCCTGTCGTGAACCTAGGACCTTCCCCTGGGAATCTAGTCACGTTAACACTGTACCACTGCTGACCCCATTTGATAACTTGGTAACCAACACTGGAGGGCACAGACCCTGGTGCATTTTGTGCTCTGGCACTGGTACCATCTTAGCACACAGGAGCAGGAAAGGTGCCAGGTTGAGTGATTCAGAAGAGAAATGAAAATGTGGGCAACTCCAAAGCACTCATAGCCCAAAGGGAGCAGAGAAATTCAGATGAGATTGGAAGCCTGTGAAGCAGCTAGTACAAAATGCAGCAAACCTAGCTGTTTCTGGACACTTCAGATCAAGTCTGCCCATTCTCACCATTCCACTAGAGGTTGACAGGGTCCTTGAGCATGACTGGGGAG
>NW_006188946.1:0-620 GCF_000334495.1 Tupaia belangeri chinensis | reverse complement strand
CCAGGACTCGAACTGCAGTGGGCCATGCGGGAGTCCAGTGCACAAATACTATGCCAACTGCTGGCCCCTTCATCTTTTATTATACCTCTGATATAACCACATCTTACGCCAAAAAAATTTTACTTTAAAGACCAACTTGTAATTTCGCCATTTCCTAAATATATGACATTCATTTCCCTGAAAAGAGTAATGGTCCTGAAAAAGAATATTACATAATTTTTATTCACCAGTTCATTCTTTTTCTCACTTTGCAGTGCATTCTATAGTTATCCCTATCTATACTTGTGATACATTTTTCTTTTCTTTTAGAAAAGATTATTTCACTCGTGAGAGAGACAGAGAGACCCTCAACAGGGTCTTCATGCTGTGGCCATCTCCAGTCTTAGCCAACCCAGGTTCCTGAGCCCTCGCTTCTAGCCCTGCATGCTCAGGCAGGTTCCAGATGGGAACCCAGGAGCCTCCTAACCTTTCCCATGCTTCATTACCATGGGGCCACCGCCTGACCCTTGCAATACAATTTTCTTATTTAATCTGAAAGTTTATTTTGGAAAGTTTTCTACTCAATATACTACAGTGCTGAATCAGAAGTTTAAGAGGGGGCCAGCAGGTGGTGTGGTGGT
>NW_006188945.1:0-620 GCF_000334495.1 Tupaia belangeri chinensis | reverse complement strand
GGCGGGGACAGTGAGAAAGGCAGGGATGGGGCAAGGCAGTTAGGCTGCCACCAGGTCAGGGACAGAAACTGGTCAGCGAGCCAAAGCTGGGAACCCAGGAACGAGGCTGCCCGCGTCCACCTCGAGCACGCTGCGCCTTGGGTAGGAAAGCGGGTGCTAGCGACCAAACGGACACCAGCCATCGTGTCGCCCCCGACACACGCGTCTCCTGGACAGCTGCCCACGAACGACCTCGGCAGGCCCCCTGCGGAGTCAGGACAACCCGAGACTCCCGCGGAAGGGGCGCGCCGTGCAAGCAAACGTCGCTGCACAAAGGCTAGGAAGAGCCAGGGCCAGGAGGGAGCAGCGCGGAGGCCGCGGGCAGCCCCGGCCAAGCACAGGGCGCCGGGTGCCGTTTTCAGTCCATGGCTCGGGGCCGCCCGGCCCGTAGGGACCAGAGGAGAGGCGCGAGCGGCGCAGGACGTGGCCTTGGAGAAAAGGCAACAAGTCGAGAGCGGCGCAGGGCCCTGCGTGTGGGGGCTGGCCCGGACAATGCGCCCCGCGGCTCGGCGGGTCTGCGGGATGGACCCACACAGGCTCTCCCCGTCCTGGCGGACTGGGGACACCCAGCCGGGTGGTCA
>NW_006188944.1:0-620 GCF_000334495.1 Tupaia belangeri chinensis | reverse complement strand
CTAGAAGATGAACAGGAACATTATATAAGTGTGAGTATACTTAGAGAATTATAAAGCATCATAGTAATAGATATTTGACTCAATTCTGGTAACTTTAATATCTCTCATTAGTATTTCTATAAATGCTGTATTATAGTTATAAACTCAAGGTTGGAAAAGACCTTAATGAAAAACCAAGCCTTGGTCCAAACAATGTTATACTCAGAACTTAAAAGCACAGCTATTCAGATTGAAACAGAATGGTTCTGGAAGCCCAGCCACTCACCACCTTACCTATCCTCATAGTGGAGTCTGAGGAAACCCACAGGACTCTAGCTCATAATTTTAAAACCATTCAACTAGTGCAGTCCTCTAGCTAACAGTGGAGTCTTACTTAAATCCTCTAGCTAAGTAGTCATGTAGCCTATTTCTCGAATAGCCTGTTCTTGAATTTCTCTAGGGTCTGGAAAATTGCTGTCCTGAAGCAGCATGGAAGTTCCTGGAAGGCAGGAAAAATGTCTTATTTATCTTTTAAATCTTCTTATGCCTAGCATTTAGATTTGCAGTCAAGGCATTTTCAGCATTGGTTATGTGAATGAATAGATTAAAGTATAAAGGAGCTTTTTCTTTTCTTTTTTTTT
>NW_006188943.1:0-620 GCF_000334495.1 Tupaia belangeri chinensis | reverse complement strand
ATATATATATATATCATGAGCAAGAGACACAACCCTGCCCTGAAGAAACGTAATCTAGTGGGAAGACAAATGAAGTAGCAATTTTTACAATCTCTGTGTCCCCTAAGTGTGAGTCAGCTGAGGGCAGTATTCAGTAATAGCAATCAGATTTATACTGTTATTGCAATTGATATGTCAACTATGATAAAAATTCCATGAATTCGTAATAATCACATTTGCCTTCCTTCAGTTCTTCTTGTATCAAAAATACAGTTTGCCTTTGCTGTTGTGTTGCTAACAGAAACATGTGATTTATAAAGCATAGACATTTTGTCTGCTTTGTGATTCTGGTGCCTGGGAACTCCAAAGGCAAGGGGCTGGCATCAGGTTATGCCACGACATGGTTGACAGAAGCAGAGAGGTTAGTGGGAGCATGCAAAGAGAGAGGCCTAGAGGCAGCTGTCTTCCCTGTGTAACGACCTGCTCATGAGAGCTCGAACTCACTCTGTGCCATGAGCCAGCATGAACTAATTCAGGAGGAGGATGTCCTGCACACTCCCACTAGGTCTCACCTATTGAAGGTCTCACCACCTCCTAACGTCATTACACTAGAGACCAAATGCTGAAATATAAACCTTTGG
>NW_006188942.1:0-620 GCF_000334495.1 Tupaia belangeri chinensis | reverse complement strand
ATGAGCAGAATAAACCTCTATTTTTATAAATGACCGAGATTCTGGTAATTCTGTCATTAGCAACAAAACAACCTAGAACACTCTCTCGCCAATCGTGGGAGAGACTGCCTGGTAAACCCCACTAACACTAAATTTTATCATGCTTTATTTGGGCATAGTATTATAAGAAGCTAGTTATGCTGCCTTGAAATTTTTATTTACATTTTTTTAATCATCAGTGTAACTGAAAAGTTTCTCCCAGGTTTGGTGGTCATAAACATGCTGTTGATAGTCTCTTAATATTTTTGAATAGAACTGTTCACCTTTTCCCTACTGATATGACAAATCTCTTTGTACAATAAGGAAAGAAGCCCCAGAAACCACAGGACTAACACAGGTTGATGATCAGTGTTGCAAAACTTTCCCCAGCATACTGTTTCTTTTTTGGTTTTATGTATTTTTTATGAAAAGGCATTTTTTCCCAAAAATTTTGTCAATAAACTTGAGGTACTCTAGAGCTCCTTCATCACAAATACTTTTAAAATCACTCATATTTTCTTCTTATTATTTCTAACTCTAACATTGCTTTTAAAAGATAGTGGGATGGGGTCAGCAGGCAATGTAGTGCTTACATCATTGGA
>NW_006188941.1:0-620 GCF_000334495.1 Tupaia belangeri chinensis | reverse complement strand
CTGACTGAGGCTGGGGAGAGAATTGCAGTGTGAAAACCTTGTTGGGAGTGCCCCTCTCTCTGTGTCTGTTTCCCTTGCTCATGGAAGAAACAAAGAAATTTTAAAGGTTAAACTGTAATCTTGCATTTAAGGCTAGAAAACTTAACTCATCTACATCACTCCCCTGCATATGTATACTTTCATACTTGTGCTCAAGCTTCCTCCGACTTCTTGTTCATTGTCCTGTGTACCGCTGTATCTGGGCTTATATTATTTTATTCTTGGGAGACACCCTTTTTCCCTCATCTTCAATCCTACCCTTTCTTCAGGGCGCAGTTCTGTTGCCATCGCTGCTACAAGGCTTTCTCCAGGTGGTCTTTATGGAGAACCCTAACAGCATTTTGTCCATATCTCTCTTAGGGTTCTTGTTCTCCTTTTTTTCTGAAAGCACCCACTCGCTCTACTAGAACTCCCAAGTACAGACCTGCTATGAGACTTTGGAGAATAATTCGAAATCAAGATTCCTGGCCCCACCCACTAGAGAGTCTTACTCAGGAGATCTAGTGTAGGTCATAAGACTCTAAGACTGTAAATGCTTCTAGATTTTTAAAAATTTGGTCCGATATTTAAATCATTGTTCT
>NW_006188940.1:0-620 GCF_000334495.1 Tupaia belangeri chinensis | reverse complement strand
CACCATCTTGCTGTCCCTCGCCCCGTATCTATTTTTAATCACTTTTTATTTAAAATAGTTTAAGACTCATAATAAATTACAAAAATAGTATAGAAAGTTTTCATGTGTCCTTTACCCATCTTATCCTAATGGTCACATCGTACATGCCCAGAGAAGATGATCAAAATTAGGAAATTGATATTGGGTTGATATCATACATTTTTAGCCCCACTTTGATAAGACCAGGTGGGATAAGTGTTGGAACTCCTAAGATGGACTCATTACAATCTTCAGCAAAGGTAGGTTACAGAGGAGAAGCTGGACTGGTTTCACAAGTTTGTCACCATGGCTTATGGCTAATCCAGCTTGATCTTTGGAAAGGTAGTGACATTTTTCCATCATCAAGAATATTCAGCCATGAACCATAGAATTCCTGTCCCCAGTACTGAGAGGTGGCTTGGACCAGATGTTTCCTGGTTGTCTTCCTTCTTGAAAGTCCTATGATCCTCTTCATTGCTTTGTCACAGTTTGCAGCTAATGTTGACTAGACTGTGATTCATGGGACATTCTATGTGGGTAGAGTTGCCAAAAGAGCACTTTCTTTTTTCTATGAGAGGTGTTTGCTATAGGGCATGTGTGCT
>NW_006188939.1:0-620 GCF_000334495.1 Tupaia belangeri chinensis | reverse complement strand
TCTCCAACCTGTGCAGATAGGAGGCGTGGGGATGCAGACTGGGGAGCTTCATCTACAGGACAGTCTGTGAAGGAAATAACAGGGAGTAGCACATTTCTGGAGATGGCAGTCCATCACCAGGTGTTTGCTTTTCTCTTTGGGTAGCTTTTTGTTTGTTTCCAAATACAGACTGACCTGAAATTATAGCCCTATCCCTGCCTGAGAAGTGAATTTCACCCCTGCCCTGCACTTGGCACTGGGTAAGGAAGGAGGAAGTCAGCAGGTGGCCACCAAGCCCTCTCCCCGTGCACCTGTTCACAGGCTCCTTATGCTGCCCCTCCCGTGAGCAGGTAAACAGCTTAATCCTTTTGTGTTTGCACAGGATGGAGCTTACTGGAGCTTATTTCCACTGACAATGAAGTCCTGTAAGTCTCCCAGGTGACTGAGCAGCGGGTCTGGCGTTCGCTGAGAACACTTCCATTGTAAAGAGAAATAAATGATCACTGCAGGGGTCCATGTAGTAAGTCAATACTCCAGCAGGTGTTCTCACTGAAAAGGGCCGACAGGTAAGGCCGCTGGGATCCACAACGGGTCCTTCCCCATGGACACAGGTCTGTAATTACATGAGTCAGAGTAAGTGT
>NW_006188938.1:0-619 GCF_000334495.1 Tupaia belangeri chinensis | reverse complement strand
AAAAAAAAAAAAGAATGGATGGGGATGGGATGTTTAATGTTAAAAAAATAGCATTATCATTCTTGAGATGAGCAATAAAAGGAATAAATTGATGAGGTAAAATTGGGCCAGAAATGTTTGGAAATTGAGTTATTTGATATTAGTTTGAATAGTGTTGAAAAAAATAGACTGGAGTCACAGACAGAATCTACCACTTATTAGAGTGATGAACTAGCACAAATTATTTAACTTTCTTGAGGTTTAGTTTCTTTATTTTAAAAATGTGGGTATAGCAAACAGACACATCTTAGCTTGCTAAAAAGATTTGTATGTATAGGAGCTCTTAGCCTGGTGCCTGACTCGATGAATTCACTCAGCAGGCGCTGGGGTATTAGTAGTAACAGTTTCACTAGTTTGCTAGAGTCAAGATAATTAACTAAAGGCATTGCCTTGAATGTACATTCTAGAGGACTTATGTGACTGTTTTCACTTATACAACTAACAGAGTTACTTCCGCTATGAAACAACAAACAATCATGCCAGACAACACAATACAGAGGCAAGTGGGTTGAACATGTATATGTAAAAGGGGACTTCAAAAGTTGTGTGAAAAAAATGGAATTAAATTGTGAGTTTATTT
>NW_006188937.1:0-619 GCF_000334495.1 Tupaia belangeri chinensis | reverse complement strand
AATGGCCATGCAGCAATCCCTTCTCCTCCCTGGGCAGGCCTGAGCCTGTGGGGGTGTTTTAACAGACAAGTTTCCTCTGGTGTCAGAGGGAGATGGAGAGACTTACAGCCTGAAAAGGAACTGACATCCTGCTGCCAGCTGTGAAGACGGAGAGGTGGTAACCTCGGGAGCAGAGAGTGGCCTGGCCAATAGCCACCAAGGAATTAAGATGCAGTCTCACAACCACAGGACTGCATTTGCCAACAACCGGTAACCATGGAAGCAGTGTGTCCCCACCACCGGGGAAGAGCCCAGGCGGCTGATTCCTTCATCATGGGCTCGTAAGACCCTGAGCAGAGGACTCAGTTAAGTCCACCTGGACTTCGGGCATACAGACCCTGAGCTATAGATGGTCGCCATTTTAATCTGCTCCATTTGAAGTTCTTCATTATACAGTAACAGAAGACTAATATCCCGTGTAGCCTGGCACTTCCTGGATAAGATAAGAACTGGGTCACTTTACAGCATTTTACATGAGCTCCTTCTTCAACGGTTGTCTTGTCCTTCTTCTTGTTTACATTTGGAATAGCTCCCACATAGGGAGGCATTTGTATTGTCCTGTGTAACCCAGTGGAAGTCT
>NW_006188936.1:0-619 GCF_000334495.1 Tupaia belangeri chinensis | reverse complement strand
CGCTATCCACAGCCGTCTCGGGTGGTGCTGGATGCCTGGCTTCAGTGGGCCCAGGCCTTGGGGGAGGCTGGCGGGCCTGGCCTGAACCCCTCCTTGGCCAGGGGACAGTGTCTCCTGGGCTCCCAGGAGACTCTGGCTCTGGGGCGGGGTGTTACCTGGGCTGACGTGGTGTGAGTCTTGGGCATGTAGGGAATTTGCAGAAGCTGGGCCTGGGGCTGGGGCACAGGTAGCTGTGTGCCCTCCTGACTGCAGACCGGCCCCTGAGGGAGGGCCGTTTGGGCATGGTGACCCATCTCTGCCTCATCTCGCTCCTTCCAGCCTTCCCATCTGGCTCCATCGGCAGCCTCCCCATGTTTCCCAATCTGACTCCGGGGCCCCTGCCCTGCCCTTGCACCTGCCACCTCTGCCCCTGGGAGAGGCAGTGAGGGAACCTGCAGCAGCCCTCGGTTGGCAGGTCTGCCCTGCTCCGCTCCGCTGGTGTGTGTGAGCCGTGTGCTGCGTGGTACGCATGTGTGCTGTGCGCATGTCTGTGTGTTACATGTGAGTGCACGAATGCACCACATGTGCCGTGTGTGTTTGCGTGTGTGTGTTGCACATGTGAGTGCACACCTGTTCCTAC
>NW_006188935.1:0-619 GCF_000334495.1 Tupaia belangeri chinensis | reverse complement strand
AAAACAAAATCAAAACAAAAAAGAAAGTCATGAGGTTCAATCTACACTCAATGAGAGAGGATTACACAGGGCGGGACTTCTAGGAGGCTGGGATCACTGGAAACCACGTCAAAGCCGGTGTCACATTACATGAGCATGTGGAGGAGGGGGAGGGACAGACAAGGTACAACATCCCAGAGCGTACCAAGGGTAACAACCAGTGCTCCATTTGGAAGGTGGACAGAGTGGATGGTGGGCAGAGGGCAAGCCTATACCTCGACACCTTGGGTCTGAGCAGCCTCTAAGATCAGACTCAGATCAGACCTAAGAGCTTCTGGGTCCAGGCTGCGTAACTACGATGGGGGCTGTCTGTTATGCTTCTTGTTATCAATCCAGTGCCCTAGCTCTGCGGGGCTGGGGCTCCTACTGTAGGCAAGCATGATGTCAGGAACAGGGAGGGAGATGACTTATATTCTGTGGGTATTTGATTTGCATTCAGTCACAGCAAGAGCCCTGGGACAAAGCCTTGGGTCACAAGGCCAGTGTGGCTCTACCTTATTTGTGGTGACCCCTCTTTGGACTTCAGTTTTCTATGCTATAAAAATGAGCATAGAGGGGCCAGCAGGTGGCGTGGTGACTA
>NW_006188934.1:0-619 GCF_000334495.1 Tupaia belangeri chinensis | reverse complement strand
GATAATCCTACACCTCGCTCCACTGTGGCTGTAATGCAGGGCTCTTCAATCACCGGCAGGAAACTTGGGGCTGCGCACCAACACCTGGACCCAGTCAAGACTGCTGGATCAGATCCCCACAGGAGCTGGAATCCACAGTTCTGCCTCTGCAACAATTTTTCAAGCAATCATCACGCACATCAAAGCCTGAGAAGCACAACACTGCATTGGGCCTTCCAGGCTCGAGAAAGAGAGCATTTCTACATTTAAAAATAGTATTTATTTTGACTCGTGATAGCACATGCACGCATGGGAGAGAGAAACAGAGAAAAGCAGGGTCCTGCCACATGGTGATCCCCTTCCCCCAGCCTTCTAATTAGTCAAGCAATCAGAATATTTCAAGTCAACCAGGCCGGGGAGCCAAACCACGGTTGGCCACGTGGCTTCCTGTGCTGCAGTTCAGCACGTTCCCGACTGTGCCACAGAGGCTGGGTCCATTGTCTTATTCCTAACCATCAGGCTCAACTTCAAACAATGAGCTGGAAAGGTGCAATGCTGAGAAGTAGGGAAACTGGAGTTTAGGGTTTAGGTCACTCATCAAAGCCAGTCAGTGCACTGCCACAAGGCCCCCTTATTTCTC
>NW_006188933.1:0-619 GCF_000334495.1 Tupaia belangeri chinensis | reverse complement strand
AAACAAACAAACAAACAAACAAAACGACCTGTGGGTTAGAGAAGGCAAGAAATATTGTAATTTAATTAACTGAGGCTAAGAAATGCAGCAAGCCTCACCCGAGGAAGTCTCCCTAGTCTGTGTGGGCCCCCTCCTTTCCTCCTCCTTTCCAGGTGGACAATTCACAGATGTTTTTGTTTCACCTAAAGTCTCTGTCCTCACCTGAGTATTTTCTGATCATCCAAGATTATGTCATGACAGGAATGTTTGGCAGATTCTCTGCTTTCTCTGAAAATTATTCTGATGATACATAAAGAAACAACAACTCAAAACTCCTAATACAGAAAAACATGTCTCTCAAATTCTTGCAGAAATCAGAAAAGAAAAATTTCACTCTTTAGGGTATTCTGAAATCCAACAAAGAATCACAATTTTCATTGGTTCCATTCACTGCTATCTGCAATGGGATGAGTCTGATCAGTAAAAGAAGGCAAGGTATGCTTTCTGCATTTCCCTTATGCATATTGCTATCTCCTTGTTAAGGACCCAGAGTTTCTCCATCAGAAAATCATGCTGCTGTTTTGCTGTGGAATAGGATCACTTTTTATTTCTTTTAAAGTTTATTTCTAGAGAGAGAAAG
>NW_006188932.1:0-619 GCF_000334495.1 Tupaia belangeri chinensis | reverse complement strand
CTCTCAAAACAAACAAACAAACAAAACTTTATATACTGTAGAAAAACAAACAGCATGTTGCCTTATAATCAATGAATAAATAAAATTTTGTGTGTTTAGCTGTAAGTACAAGCACAGAGGTCAATCAAATAATTTTTAAAATAACTCAAAAATAATTTACTATACTGTAATTTATCAAATCAAATATTACTTCATTAGGACAAGTATTTGCCAAAGCATTTCACTGTAATGTTTTCCATTACAATCTATATTAGTTTTTTTATTTAGAGCAGAGTTGAAAATGGAATATGTTTTTACTTGATTGAAATTTTTTCCCATTTTATAATGTTTATTTTAAGCACTTATTGACATGCATCAAATGATTCAAAACACGAAAGCACAGACATAGAGATAGTGTTATCACAGAGAGTTCCTATATCATACTTAGATTACTTATGGACTTAATTTCTCCTATTTAGCTTTTTATGTCCACTTACTTATTTCTTACATAAGTCAACAAGACAGAGAGTGAGGAAGAGAGAGACAAGCACCTCCATGATGCATCAGTGTATTCGCAGATTCATCCGACCCCAGTCACTAGCATTATGTCTGCCAAACATACTCAGGAAGCTCTGGAGAC
>NW_006188931.1:0-619 GCF_000334495.1 Tupaia belangeri chinensis | reverse complement strand
TTTTAGGCTATCCCATGTTTGATACATTGTGTTTTGTTTCCATTTGCCTCAAAGTATTTCCTCATTTCTCTTGTAATTACTTCTGACACATTGAGTGTGCTATTGAACTTCCACTTTTTTTGTGTGTATGTTTCAGCTTTCCTTCTGTTATTTATCTTTATTTTATTGTAGTTTGAAAAAAATGCTTTGCCAGATTTCATGTTTATAAATTTAGTAAGACTTGTTTTTTTCACCTAAAATATGATCTATTTCAAAATATGTTTTTAAGTATAATTGAGGCAAATGTGTTTTGGAGTCAAATTTCCATATGTGTATGTGATGTACAATTAGTTTACAGTATTTAAATCCTCTATTTTCTTATAGATCTTCTATTTAGATGGTCTATCTTTTATGTAAATTTGAGATTTAAATGTTCTAATTGTTATTTTAGAACTCTCTATTACCCCCTTCAATTTTGGCAGCATTTCCTTCGTATGTGTTGGAATCTGATATTTGATGAGTATAGCCACATACCACATATTGACATAACAATCAATGATAGATGATATATACATTGGTGGTCCTATATGATTATAATCATCTATGCTGTAAGGACCAGCAGTTGGAGTAATGGCTATGT
>NW_006188930.1:0-619 GCF_000334495.1 Tupaia belangeri chinensis | reverse complement strand
TGGCTGCCATATTGGATGGTGCCAATCTAGGACGTATAAAGGCTCTGGGACCTAGCAGGTTTCAGTAAGTATTTGCTGAACTGGACAAGACTCATTTGGTTCAGGTCACCCAAGTTTTCCTCTAACTAAGCCCAAGAGTCTTTGTTCTATTTTTAATTCTGCTCAGTCACCTCCCTTTATGGACCATCCTCCTTACACACCCTCCAGGTCTGACAGAGGAGCTTCTCTCTTTGTCTTGGAACCCTCTCTGACCACTAATTTGCTTCCTTTGCTTTTTTTTCCCCCTTGCCTCTCATTTCTACAGAGGCTATAAAATAAGATTGTATTTCCACCAGAGTCTCATTCCACAATATATAGCCATAAAACATAGAAGCAGAGTTATTAAAGCCTCAAGGGAAAATGTATGAACAAAATATCAGCCTGATTCATTATGAGCAGTTATTATAAACAGTGGGCTTGCTAGCAAATGACAGGAAAACTAATTTGCATTTGCAACAAAATTATGCCACACACATCCGCCATAGTTCCAACCCCCACAACCACCATACTACCAGAGCTCTTTATTAAAGATATCCTGCCAACTCAGAAAGCTTTGGGGTCAGTGACTCCTGTTCATGAG
>NW_006188929.1:0-619 GCF_000334495.1 Tupaia belangeri chinensis | reverse complement strand
TGTGATACAAAAAAGTTTGAAATCCATGCATGGTATTTTTTCATAATATGCACTTTCTGTAAACTTTTTGAAGATTTCCTTGTTCAGCCTAGGTATGTAGTAGGTCATACCACCCAGATTTGTGTAAATGTACTCCACGATGATCACAGAATGACAAAATCACCTATGCCATTTCTCAGAACAGATCCCCATCATTACGTGCCATACGACCACATTTATATTTATCTAGGTACATAAAGCAAAATGCTCTCATTTCAAAAACTAGTTAAAACCTGTATCTGAAAGTATGGAATGTAATTTTTAGATTCATTAGACTAAATTTTAATTCCCTATTAATAATCCTTAGGTAGCACTTTAAAATTAGTCATAAATAATCCTCATTCTTGCCACACATATTAAAATGCACAAGGCTGTAGTACACTGTGAAAAACTCAAGGATTCAAAAACTCTATTACTCTCTTCACCTTTTAATAATCATGTGACCTTGGTCAAATCATTTAACTTCTCTGAGAATGAATTTTCTCTGTTGTACGTGGGAATATGTGCTCTGCTTAGCAAAACAGGATCACTGAGAAAATAAAATTAAACAGCATTGGGCTGGCAGGTGGCATGGTGGTTA
>NW_006188928.1:0-619 GCF_000334495.1 Tupaia belangeri chinensis | reverse complement strand
ATATACAGGTGAATTATAGAATTACTCCTGGTTCTAAGAAACTCAGATCAGATTCTTTATCCTCCAACAGAGAGAAAATATGCTCCCCAGGCATATGCAAAGAATGATTCTGCCTCCTACTTCTTTAGATACAGGTGAGGAGGCAAGAGGAGCCCTAGCCTTGGGGAGAGAAAAGGATTACAAGGTCTACCTGTCCAGGCAGCTGTGGTGAACACTCATGGTGGGAACCTGGGCCTGTCATCAGGGAACCAGGAAATGCTCTACACAGAAAGTACTGTGTCCACTGTTTTCTGCTTTGTTGGGCTACTCTGCAGGGGGTCTGGAGGGTGTTTCTTCTATGAGGCTATGTGCGAGTAACTGTGCTTTTACAGAGAGAGACAGGTCTTCATAA
The DNA here is from genome assembly GCF_000334495.1 of Tupaia belangeri chinensis. Taxonomy (NCBI): domain Eukaryota; kingdom Metazoa; phylum Chordata; class Mammalia; order Scandentia; family Tupaiidae; genus Tupaia; species Tupaia belangeri. The sequence continues at coordinate 228 of NW_006188928.1, read as the reverse complement.
ACTAGAGCATTTAGAAGCCAAAGCCCCATATACCTTCAAATCCTGTCTCTAACATGCTCTTATGTTAGAGTAGCTTTTGCATATGAATGAAACCCACAGAACTCTAATGGAACTGTATGTTTTTCCTTATACCTTGAGACTTCACCATAGGCGGAGGACAGGCTGGTGACTAAAAGGGGAATGCATTTTCTATGTATTTGTGGGCCAGCCCATGGTGTGGTGGTTAAG
>NW_006188927.1:0-619 GCF_000334495.1 Tupaia belangeri chinensis | reverse complement strand
TTCCAGCAGTTTGTCTTTAGTGAGGGCTCTGCATTGGGAGAGTTCCCAGGGGCCAGGTTTCTCCAGCTCCAAGGCTAACAGCAGACTTGCCTGGCACAGCGAGGACTGACCCCTTCCTACTCTCAGCTGCTATGTCAGATTGGCCCTCAGCACTTTCCAGTCAACACCCGTGGGCTGTTTGGGAGTCTCAGGTTGCTCAGATGCTCTCAGGCTTCCCTCTGCTCTCTCCAGCAGATACTGACAATACACAGCTTTCCCCATAGTTATGTTGTGTTTCCCATGGGTATTTGGATTTGCTCTCTAGTTCTTCCATTCTGTTTTCATTTGAGGAATCAGGAAGGTCCAAAACTGCTGCTTGTAGCCTCCCAGAAAATCCAGATGTATTAAATTTATAACCAGATATATGGGGTTGTGTCAAGAAGTCAGACATCTAGTCATGTTTGAATAGGTTTGCAAATATTTTATATTTAAGAACAGTAATCACATTCTTTCCATAAAAGTTGGGAAGAGGCTAAGCAGTTATTTACTGCTTCTTATGAAGAAAATTTTAAAAACTTTACTAGAAAAACAATCAGAAAATATAAAAAAAAGTGTGCCCCAAATCCTGAGAGGAGAATAG
>NW_006188926.1:0-619 GCF_000334495.1 Tupaia belangeri chinensis | reverse complement strand
GCCATTACACCAACTGCTGGTCCCTGTTTTGATAACTTGTAAAATGTGAGTTTATATCACAATTATTTTAGCAACTTTGCTTCAGAGAAATTTTGGAGGGCTGGCAATGTGCTGGAGTGAAGGGCCCAGAGCCATCACACCCCTCAGCTGTGCTGCCAGCCACGGTGGTCAACCCGCAGGCCAGAGCCAAGTGCAGGTGGGTGGTTGTTGCTGTTGGTGGTTTTCAAAGAAGAGCGTATGATGCTCCTCTCCATTTTCCCTTGGAAACTTTTATTTAGACATAATTTTCAATTTTAGAAAAGTTGCTGGTGTACTATCCTTCAGCACCTTCACTCATCCATTTTTTGCATTTCACTCTATTTGCTTTCGCATTCTGTGTGTAAACGCTGATGTGTGTGTGTGTCTATGTATTTGTTTACCTCTTAAAAATCTCTTGAGAATAAGTTGCAGAACATCACGACACTTTAACCTTAAATGCTTAGTCTAAGAGCAAGCATATCTTCTTATATAACTACGGTAGTTACCAAAGTCACTATATTTAGACTTGATCTTATCTAATGGACAGTCCAAGTTCAAATTTTATTCATTTTTCTAATAATTCCCCTTAGAGCATTTCCCT
>NW_006188925.1:0-619 GCF_000334495.1 Tupaia belangeri chinensis | reverse complement strand
ATATGTCTGAAATATTCACCTTTTCTGCATCCAATACACATATATTTACATAATTAGGATTTGCTGTTGTTTGTTTTCTCTCCAAAGAGACATTTCAGAACTAGTCAGAAAGATTCAAATTTCTTAGTAATGCAAATACAAAAAATCATTGAGGTAGTCAAGTAAATATTAAAAAAGACAACCTTGTTTTTTTGACTCTTGAGGCTAAATGGGATTTTTACACCACCTTCTAAAGAACTAGATCTCCAATACCTATGTGAATAAACTCCTAGGTATCCATCTGAGTTAGCAATGATTAGGAATACATTATTGAACACATTCATAATTATAAATAAACATTTTGTTTACCTAAGTTATACATGTATGACAGTAGACTGTGGCTCTTAAGGGATACGAAGTTTGAGTGTGTTGCAAAGATGACAAACAGTCCCTTGAGGCAGGAAAGAGGTGGCTGTTTCCTTCTGCAGCATTCCCTATAGTCTAATTATAGAACAATACTTGCGTCAGCTTGAGGGAAAGCCACTCTCAGGCTTCTCAGCTGGAAGTAAGTTATGTAAACATGATGGGAAAATGGAGACCTCTAAAAGAGAAGAACAAGAATAGAGGAGAAAGAACACAG
>NW_006188924.1:0-619 GCF_000334495.1 Tupaia belangeri chinensis | reverse complement strand
TTTTTTTTTTCTACTTATCCTGCTCTGCCTGAAGGGGTTCCTTTTGGACTGAGAGGCTCGTGTCTGCAGCTCCTGCCATCCCCAGGGCTTCGTCCTGAATGCTATGAAGAGGTTACTGAAAAGGATGACGAACGGGAAGACCTCGGAGGGGGTATGGAGTTATTTCCCTGTTACTCTGACTCCTGAGCAACAGCCCAGGGGCTCTGCACCTCCAGAACACCAGCCTGGCTCAAAGAAATTAGCATGGCCTGCAATATTCTTTCCATTCTCCCTCGTTCAGAACCCTCTGGGAGAACTCTGAACCATGAGACAGGATTCCTTAAATGCATATTTTTAAAAAATGTAGTCTTGATTTGTTTTAAGTTCAGAAAAGTTAGAACTAGCCTCTTTACCAGAAAACTTTCTCCCAATCCTTAGACTGTGGGAGAGAGAGGAAGAGAAACAAGGGGCAGACCTGTCTTGATCTGACACGAGCTGCCTCCTATTTGAAGCCTTGCCACTAAAGCAGGGATAGCAATTTCCTTAATGGTGCTCCCTGCACCCTCCTGACCTGGGTTCTGGTGTCCTCATACTGAATCCCTCTGGAAGCACAAACTTGAAATATCTGCACATCTTTTCA
>NW_006188923.1:0-619 GCF_000334495.1 Tupaia belangeri chinensis | reverse complement strand
ACACTCTTAACAGACAACTTAGATACAATGTTCCACCTACCTTCTAAACATCCTTCAAATCCAGTTGAGTTGATACCAAAAATTAACCATCACAGGCGTGAACACTTCAAAGAAAAGTAAAAAATTTTATCTTATACATACCATGTTTGGGATGCCTGAGTTGACTTGACTAAGTCAGTGTTCAAGATTAAATATGTAAAACTGGGAGTGGTTAGCATACATATGATTCATTGCTCTGAGGAATAATTACAGACACACCAGAGAGGCCATCAGGATCCTAGTGTATCCCTCCCAGGATATGAGCAGGAGGACGAGAGCGATCCTGCAAAGGAGACCAAGGTGGATAGCTATGGGATGGCTGAGAACCCACAAAGAATCATGTCTTAAATTCTGGTGAAGAAAAGTGTTTAGAGGTAGCAGCAATTAGCTACTAAATACTGCTGATAGGTCAAGTCAGCGGAAGATTGAGAATTGGCCAGTGAATTCAGTAACTGGAGGTCATTACTCTGTGTTGGAATGACGGAGTTGAATATCTCATGAGCTGATTTGAGAAGGAACGTAGACTTGAAGGGATTCTTTTATTTATGTATTTTAATTATTCACTTTTTTATTTTAATTT
>NW_006188922.1:0-619 GCF_000334495.1 Tupaia belangeri chinensis | reverse complement strand
ATTGCCGGAGAGTGTGTGCTCACCAGAGGCAAAAAGAAAGATAGGAGAGAGGGAGACGGAGAAAGTACCCCCTAATGGGGCATGATCACACCATAGCCTCCTCTCCATTTTTCCATCCTGTTGTGATTTGGGCACACATGACATAGACTCCATGTTTTTCCTGGACTTGGAACAATGGCTAGCCATGTGGGATCTGGCCCCCTTAATAGCCAGCAGTGGGGCTGGCCCCAGAGCACATAGCCAAGCCTTAGAGTCAGAGCATAAAATTGCCTCATTGGGATGACAAGGAAGTTGGTCTGAGCCTAGAGAAGCTGTCTGCATACTGTTCTCCCCAGTATGGAACTATGGGAAGGCTTTCTCCCTGTGCCTTCTTGCTAGAAATATCTGGATCCACAAGGCTACAGCCTCTGTCCAGAAGGTCCTTAGAACCAGGACATCATTTAGACCAGTAAGTGGAGGCAATGGGTTGCCACCAAGCAGGCCGACCATCTTTATGTAATAGAAAACAGACTTTTAATATGACTAACAGACCAACAACTTCTTAAAAAGTTGCTTTAGGGCTACCAAGTGGCATGGAGGTTAAGGCCCTGGATTCCACGTGGTCGACTGCAGTTTGAGT
>NW_006188921.1:0-619 GCF_000334495.1 Tupaia belangeri chinensis | reverse complement strand
CTATACACGTATTTTATGGTGTTCCTTTAGTTTTATTTTCTTGATCTAATTTATCTCTCATGTCCTTTTCTACTTTCATTAGGACAAAACAATTATCAAACGAAAGATTAAGTAAAATAAATAAAGAACAGCAATATTTCAATTTCACAGCCTCCAAAAAGATGAGGAAGAACTAATTGCTTTTGAATTTATACTCCTTAAAATCAATCTTTTCATTTTAAGCACTATTTACTACTTTCATAATTTCAAAATAAAGGTAGAAAACCACTTGAAATCTAGTTTAAAATGCATGTGTTTGTGTGCAAGTTTTTATGGTAAGGATGTGTAATTTCAAATTTGACTAGAAAAAGAAGAAATATTCCTCGTACATTATGTTGTAGGGGCACTTAAATAAGAATATACTCAATAAGTATAATTTGCTAAGAAATATATAATAATTAGCTTTTACTAGCAAACTTGAGTTTAAAATGCTCCTTTCCTTTTTACTTTATCTAGCAAATATAGTACCCTACTGGGGACCAGTGTGTGTCACGGTGATTAAGGCACTGGACCACATGACTGACCACAGTTAGAGTCTTAGATCTGGCGACTTGCCTTCTCACTTTCCCTCTCCCTCACT
>NW_006188920.1:0-619 GCF_000334495.1 Tupaia belangeri chinensis | reverse complement strand
AGCATACCAGTGGATGGCATCAGGTGGCAGACACAGGGACTCAAGACCAAGGGACTCATTCCATCTGCAGCCGCCAGATTCTTCCTAATCAGAGGGTAGGTAAGGTGAGAAAGCTCCTCAGATTCTCCCGACTCTCCAAGACCGAGGCCACAGGACTGGAAAACACCTGTACCACCCCAGTTCTACAGTATTGCTGTCACCTCCCCAAGGCGCACACAGGAGATGTCCAGAGTCAGAGGAGCACACAGCAAGTGGGCAAGAGACGGGCAGGCTCTTTCTCACATAGGAGGGAGCCCCTGGTCTGAGCCGCTCAGGGATCAGGGTTGGTCCTTTTTCTTAGCAGACTGTCCCTGTGGGCATCCTGTGGTTTGGTGTTGAGCTGTCCCCTGCATCTCTCCATAAGGTACAGTGGAAAGACAACAGACTCTGGAGAGAGGTGAGCTGAATTCAAGTCTCTGCTCCACACATTACCGGGAGTGAGCCTAGAACTACCCTCTCTCCATATCTAAAACAGTAAGAAAAACAATAAAGTCTGCTTTCCGGGCTGAGAATGAAATGAGATCGTGTATATGAGAACACTTCATAAAATATGAACTACGGGGACCAGCAGGTGGTGTAG
>NW_006188919.1:0-619 GCF_000334495.1 Tupaia belangeri chinensis | reverse complement strand
CACACACACACACACATACACACACCCCAGGACACATGCCCACATACACAACCCAGCACATGTGCCCACCACACACTTCTCTAGAAAAGAGGGGCCTGGGGATAATCCTCTTCATCCTGGAGACCCCCACCACTTTCTACCCCAACATACTGTAGACACCCGACCCCTGCTGGGGCTATGAGTGACTATGAGTGGGACATGGATCAGCCCACTTCTGAAAATGAAAGTGTGTTGAGAGGTGAGATATTTAAACTGCTGGCTGAGCTGATGTCCAGTGAGAAAGTCTCTCTAAGAGTACACTCTGGCACAGAGGGGTCCCAGTCGTCAGGGAAACACACAGGGAGGTCTCCGACAGAAAAAGGAGACAAGCCTGATGCCGAGGGCAGGGCTCCTCGTCCAGCCTCCCAGCGAGACCTCATCACTGAGATGCCCCACCCCAATGGCGGCAACGTCAAGGGCCTCTTACTCTTCCAAATGTTGAGACTCATCAGTGACAAGTGTCCAGGAGCAAGTAGGACTTGTGCTATCCAGGATGTCTACACTCTGGGAGCCAAAGAAAACGTGCTCCTTCTGCAATCGTCCTTGTACTTTGTGTGTGTGTGTGTGGTTGTCCTTTGGC
>NW_006188918.1:0-619 GCF_000334495.1 Tupaia belangeri chinensis | reverse complement strand
ACATAGCCATTATGCTAACTGCAGATTCCCATCAGCAAACCTTTTTGCTGCATTAGAAGTAGCGGGTAGTCCCACCTCATAGGGCAGTGGTTAAGAGCTATACCTAGGAAACCAGATCCTACATGGCCGACTTTGCTATGAACCCTGACCCCAGTGGCTTGAGGACTATGCCCAGAGCATGTACATGTGTGCCTCAAATCCTGATGATCTGGAGAAATGGAGGAATGAAGATTTGGGTATGACCACGCCTTATGGAGGCGGGAGGCTTTTCCTCTCTGCCTCTTTCTCTCTCGTGCATGGATGCATACTCTGGCAATTAAATCAATCAATTAATTAATAATGATAATTATGAGTAATATGTAAGTACATTTGAATCCCAGAGCAGGAGTACTGGTGACATAAATTAAGCCCATTCTTTCTTAAACACTAGTATAGGGCTATTAGCTTCAAATGGGTCACAGAAAATAGACTTTAAAATGAAAGTTTCCTTCAAATTTACTCACACACATTAAGAAAGGCATTTGTTTCCCTATTGCTCCTCATTTCCCTGGTAGCTTTAAAGAAGTAGAAGTTAAAGACTAACAGCAAACATAACTATGGTTATTGTTACACAGAAGTG
>NW_006188917.1:0-619 GCF_000334495.1 Tupaia belangeri chinensis | reverse complement strand
ACATTACATGTCCTTTTGCTTTTAACTTCTTTCTCTCAGCATAATGCCATCAAGGTTCAGTCTGCAGTATGCATCCTGTAGTATGTGTCAGTACTTCATTGCTTCATTGCTTTTTATGGCTGAATTAAATATTCCTTGTTTGGATAGACTACATCTTGTTTACCCATTCATTGGTTAATGATATTTGGGTTGTTCCTGCTTCTTGGCTAATATCAATAATACTGCCATAAACATTTGTGTACATGTTTTTATGTGGACATATGTTTTCAGTTATCTTGATTATTTACCTAGGAGTATAATTGTTGAGTCATATGCAAATTTTATGTTTAAGTTATTGAGGAAACACTAGAATATTTTCCACAGGAGCTGTGCCCTCTTACAATCCTGCCAACAATATGATATATGTGAGGCTTTCCATTTTCCCATGTCCTCACTAATGCTTGCCTTCTGTTTTTGTGTTTGTTTGTTTTCACTGTGGCCATCACAGTGAATGTGAAGTAAGATCTCCTTGTGGTTTTTCAATGCACTTTCCTAATGACTAGCAATGCTAGGCATGTTATTGGTCGTTTGTCTATCTTTGGAGAAATGTTTATTTCAAATCCTTTGCCCACTTTTTTTT
>NW_006188916.1:0-618 GCF_000334495.1 Tupaia belangeri chinensis | reverse complement strand
CTAGCACCTTAACCACCATGCCACCTGCAGAACCTCCCATGTGCTTTTTTCTCAGTGTATTTTTTTTTCTTCTGTATCACCGTCATCCCTGTTGTCCCTAGTGTTTAAGCTTCACTAACTTCTGTGGCTGAACACAAAAGACAGAGAAAGGATCCCCAAGGGTGAATATACTCATTACTAGTGTCTTAGAATTTCACAAACCTCAGGGCTTCACCCTTGGAGGTTGAGAGTTTATGATCTGTCCCATTCCCTGATGTATGTGGTTGTGTACAACCTTTTGTTGGATTCATTACTAGTAACCAAGCAAAAATACATGCCATTCATTCCTTAAGCATCTCAAAGCCTCCCAACTCTATATTTGACTGCAAGTTCTTGAGCATACTGTTTTTCATGATTCTGCTTTGGGAGTGCTTAAAATATCAGCTCTTGCTTATCTCTGAAGGCTGTGATTAATGTGTGACTAGTTTGTTTTCTTGAGCAAATCAACTTGATGCAGTATACCCTACTTTTCATATTTGTAAAGGAGAAATGTCCCCACAGGGACAGAAGAGGATGAAATATATCAAGTCTGATTTTTTAAAAGAATCGTTTAATTTTATTTATTTATTTATTTATTTA
>NW_006188915.1:0-618 GCF_000334495.1 Tupaia belangeri chinensis | reverse complement strand
GAAAAGAGGGAGAATTTATTGACAAAGGCTGCTCAGGGAGCTGATGTAACAATTCAGGCAGGAAGTTGATGGTTTTGACTAAGGTCCTGGTGACAGCAATGAAAACAAGTAAAAGGCATTAGGCATATTTTGGCTGGAAAATTACAATTTGATCATATTAAGTCATGCATTTATTTATTCATATTTATTCAGCACCATAAACTGAGGTACTTAGATGTACTGCTCATAAATATTTACTCATAAATATCTACTGCTCATAATTGAGTATTCTGACATATTAATTGAGTACCTACTAGTAAATCCTATCATATTTGTTACTAAACTTAAAGGGAATCTGTCCTAGCCTCGATCCTCATGTGGTTACAGTCTAGCAAAGATTAATGGTAGTCAGTGCAAGTGCAGTGTCACAGAGACCTGGGAGCACAGATGACAAGGAACTACCTGCTGGATGTTGTGGGAGTGCATGTGTGAGAGACGGCTTCAAAACTGAGTTCTGAGTTTTTCCCTGGTTAAAATTGGTCAGGGATTCCAGAAGACAAAAAGAAAGGCTTATCTAAAGGTCTGGATGTGGGAACTAGCAGTGTGCTCAGGTTCCTGCAAGCAGTTAAATATTTCTGC
>NW_006188914.1:0-618 GCF_000334495.1 Tupaia belangeri chinensis | reverse complement strand
AACAGGAAAACATTAAATTATAATATACATTTCATGGCCCTACTGAGGAGACAGTCATGGAAGAGTTACGGCTAGAAACCTTACAAAAGTAGGTGTAAGTTTCGCTCACTCAATAAACTCTTCTTAATCACCTACTCTAGGTCATGTACTCTGAGTGCCAAAGATACAATGGGTGGCAGAGGCATGGACTCAGCCTTCTTGGAGGGAAACAGGTTGCTGAAAGTGAGAAGAGTAGGGAGAGGAATGTGAGTACTGTGGGAAGAGAAGGCCTCTCACAGGCAAGGCCTGTGTTGGGGGAAGGAGTCAACCTAGTAAAGAGCAGAGAAGCTCAGTGCAGAAAGAGGAAGCAGCGTATGCCCAGGCCCCATGGTCAGAAGAACTTGGTTTGAAGAAATGAAAGGAGGCTGACAACATCTGTTCTTATGAAGATAGGCAACCATGTTCACCCTCTGAAGGAGAAGGCCAGTGGGTAGCAGAAAGCCCTTCAAATAACATTTTGCACAGGAGAGGCAGAAGTCAGCACACTCAAACATCAAGAAACTTAATAAGAATAACCCTCCAAATTTAGGCTCTTAAGCTTCCTACAATTTATTTTGTTTGGTTTTGTTTTTGCTATAG
>NW_006188913.1:0-618 GCF_000334495.1 Tupaia belangeri chinensis | reverse complement strand
TAAATGTATATGTATTATTTAGAACTAATTGTGGACCCTTGGCTACTCCTCAAAAGATCAAAACTGGTTTAATGTGCACAGTAAGAAATTTATAGTATTGGTTTCAGCATCAGGAACAATGAAAGGATTGAGCGAAATCAAAGGGCAATGACCTGCTATTTTTGACAGGTCAGGCTCCTTTTCCTTGACTCCAGAGTGACTATGTGCAATCTATGTGTTACTGAAAAACTAGACTTAGTTTCATACTCACATATACATAACTAGTTAGAGCTAATTTGGGTTAACATTACATTGATAATGCCACTTCCTTTCATAAACACTCAACCTCGTAGGGAAGTTGATCTTTTGTGATTCCATAAAGATGACAGAGTGGGCTTTATTTAACAGGAAGATATAAATAGGATCACAAAGGGATGTGGAGAAAAGCGGGATTTAGATTTCAGAAAATTCTCACAAAAATGTCCTTGCCTACTTGCTCTAAGACTTCTTGAACTAGGCACAAATTACTATTAAGATCATAACATCAAGTAAAAAAGATAAAGCTTCCCTTAATCCAGATACTGATTCACACAAAAACCATAGAATAAAACTTCTCCCCACATTTCTTTTTTTTTTTTT
>NW_006188912.1:0-618 GCF_000334495.1 Tupaia belangeri chinensis | reverse complement strand
AGAAGTCCCTATGCCCCAGAGTTCCTTCTGTGTGCCAGAGAGCATTTTCCTCTTGGCCTCAGTTATGGTGACTTGCATTTCTGTCTTTTCAACCAGCTCCCACCTGTCTGGACAGCGTCGTCCGGGTTTGCCAGGTTTTTGCCTTTCACGGCACTTGGAATAGGCAGTGTTGGGCTGAGAAGGGCAGCACTGGCTCCAGGCCGGCTGCATTGCGACATGCTGACTTAGAGGGAAGGAGGCTTTGCCCTAGGGCCTCCAACGTGGATTCCACAGGTGTAGAGCCCAGAGGCCTACACACCTGGTCCTCCACCTTCACAGCGTCAGAGGCATGCAGGCACACGACGCCACTTACCGGATGTTGAGTAGATTAAGCTCTAGCTGAAATGTCAAGCTCTCTCCTGCAGACCGTGAGGTGGCGCAGCAGGAGAGCGTGAGGCTCTGCGAGGCTCACCACGTGGGAGGGTTCTGGATGAGCACACCGGGTGGGCACGTGCAGTGATGGGGAGCAGGTTGAAGCTGGGGCTGGATTATAGTTTCGAGATCCTGTTGGTGGCCAGGCCCTCAGCCCGGTGGTTGAGAGAGTCAGATCCCACGTGGCTGACCATGGTTCAAATTCCA
>NW_006188911.1:0-618 GCF_000334495.1 Tupaia belangeri chinensis | reverse complement strand
CACAGCCCTCCCTTGCCCAGGTAGGCGCCGCATGCAGGGAGGGGAGCTGCGCCCGCCCATCGAAGGGGCCCATGCCTGGGCAGGGCGGGCATGCCCCAGCCCCAGCCGTTCTCCTTGCAGTGCCTGGCGGCTGGTGCCCATGGTCTGAGTGGACAGAGTGCTCCCCACCCTGCGAGGACCGGAAAAGGACCCGCTCCAGGGCCTGCACCTGCCCCACTCCTCAGCACGGGGGCGCCCTGTGCCCCGGGGAGGCAGGAGAGGTGGGGGCCCAGCACCAGATGGAGCGCTGCCCCCGTCCTGCTGCGTGCCCAGGTGCGACGCCTCCCGTCCTGTGCCTGAACGTCTGTCCCATCCCCAGTGACCCTGGGTCCTCCGGGCCTGCTCAGCACTGAGTCTGCCTTTCTGGCATAGTGGACGGAGCCTGGAGCCCGTGGGGACCGTGGTCGCCCTGTGATGCATGTCTGGGCCAGTCCCGTCGCAGTCGGGCCTGCAGCTGGCCCCCCACCCCTGAGGGAGGCAGGCCCTGCCCCGGGGCCCACGTGCAGAGTCGCCCTTGCCAGGACAATTCCACGCTGTGCACAGGTGGGCGTTCGGCAGGTGAGAGGTCAGGGAGGGCCC
>NW_006188910.1:0-618 GCF_000334495.1 Tupaia belangeri chinensis | reverse complement strand
ACATGTGCCCAGCATGAATTTTCAGCTGCCAGGTCAGGGATTCAAACTGTGGTCGGCCTGTGGCAATCCAGCACTTTAACCATCACCTCACCTGCTGGTCCCAAAACCCACATCTCTGTTTTCATATTCTAACTGTGCTTCCCTCTAAAGTTAGCTTAAATCTATGGAAATGCTCTGTCATAAGTTGGGAAAGATGGCTGTTGGTCCAAGCCCTCTGTCATTCTTGCGTTCATTTCACAATAGGGACTTTCATTTCAGGATTCCTACATGGGTATCATGGAGAGGCTGTCCAATCGTGCCTGTGCATAGATCAATCGCTGCTGTCAAGAGGATATGGTTCTATGTCTGACCAGACCAGGGTCACATGTAAGCAGGTAGACAGAATGCTGTGACTAATAGTCTTAAAAGAACCACATGGGATGGAAGAGTGGCTCTTCCCTAATGGAAAGAATGTCCTGGGCAGACAAGTAATACTGGTGCCCACAACAAAAGATAGTCCCTTCATCAAGAAACGCTTAGTACTGTGAGGGAAGTGGATATTTAAGCAACTACAAGAGTTAGACTAGCTCAGTGGCTCAGTGTTTAAGGGAGATGAATCCCACATGGCTGACCACAGTT
>NW_006188909.1:0-618 GCF_000334495.1 Tupaia belangeri chinensis | reverse complement strand
GGTCCTCAGAGCCCCAAGCTCCATCTGTGCTGCTGTTTTACCATCCTCAGCATGTGCCACCTTGTCCATCAATCAATATACATCCTGGCATTGAGGAAGAAGAGGGGTGTAGCCTTTCTTTAAAGACTTTATTTTTCCTCAAGGTTGATTGGCCAGAATTTAGTCATATGACCACAGCTAGCTGTAAGGCAGGCTGGGAGATGTAGTCTTCATTCCAGGTGGCTGTGTGCCCTGCTAAAAACCGGGGGTTCCGTTAGTTTGGAGGAAAGAGTAAGAATGTTGGGGGACACCAGCAGTCTGACAACATTCAAGGCAAGAGAAGACGAAGGCTTTAAGTGGGGCAGGGCCAGGGATAGGAGAAGGGACTGAGAGAATGGAGGTGTTGAAAGGGTGCAGTCCCCCGTCCTGAGTAGTGCGGGGGAGGAAGAGGCCAGGCTGGCTTCAGGTCTCTTCTTGAGCTGGGGGACCCTGAGGTAGAGGCCGGAAGGTGCGAGGCTTTGGAGTCACTGAGGGCCCGGTGGGAGGTCTGGGAGCTCTAAGGCCGCCCTTCCTCTGCCCCTCCCCGCCCGCAGTGCCGCCCACCATCAGCGTGCCCAAGGGCAGAGCGGTGGTGACCGT
>NW_006188908.1:0-618 GCF_000334495.1 Tupaia belangeri chinensis | reverse complement strand
ACAGAAATACCTGAGATTGGATGATTTGTAAAGAAATAGAGCTTAATTTGATTCATGACTCAGGTGGCTAGAAAGTTCAACACTATAGTGCTAATATCAGGACAGCCTAAAACTTGGCTGACAGAAGCGGGGAATTTGGTGGGCATATGAAAATTGCAAATAATCATTACCTAATAAATGTGATAAGCACACAAGGATCTCTCAATATATTTAGCTCCTGTAAGATTTAGATATGTCAAAAAGTAAGTTCCACAATATTAAGACAAAATGTTGAAAATATTAACTAGTACCTCAAATGGGTACCTACATTAAACAAAAATCAATTCATGCTCATTCACTTTATTTTTATTCAGTTCCCTACATTTATATACAATGGATAAAGCTCTAGTAAGTAGCTTGAGAAATATGAATGCTGCTGATCAGATAGTTACTTGTTGTGAAGATTGAGCAAAAAGTGGGAGATGGAAAAAAATTAGAGCACAGGAACTTAAGAAACATGCCATGGGCCATGCTATTCAGCAATTAGCAGAAGATATTCTTATTTTCATTTTTTTATAACTGTTAGTTTATATTCTTAATGGAGGTGCATAAGAATTGGTTTCTCATTGCTATCTATCG
>NW_006188907.1:0-618 GCF_000334495.1 Tupaia belangeri chinensis | reverse complement strand
ACCCTATAGCAAAAATCTCTCTTTATTAAAGCCTTCTTTGCAAAAACAGGTGGAGGGTCATGGTTTGCCAGTCCCTGCCCTGGGGCAATGTCTGCATCCTGCAAGTTGTGGGTGGTGCCTCACCTGTGAGGACAGACAGGCGAGTCCATCAAACCCACAGACCGCGTCCTTGTTTGATGCACATGTGAGGAGGAAATGTCGAGCCTGGCCTGCAGGTAGCACAACTTGGCAGTGAGGTTTTAAGGGAGGACTAACCTTCGCCAACCTCAAACTGTTTGGCAAGTACTCTTCTCTGCCACAAGGAAGCCAGCAATTGTGTAAGCTAACAAATCCCAGAGGCACCTCGCTGGATCTCTAATGGAGCTACTCTTTAATGGAAACTGCTAAGACAAATAAGTGAACGTCATGTCTGAAACCAAAGAATAAAAATGAAACCTAGGATAAGAAAATCAAAAAGCATCAGATACAAATCACATACAAAGCCAGAGCCAGGCCAGCAATGCACCAAGAGGTTCTAAAATCCTAGCCTCAGCTTCAGTCCAGGTGGCTATCCTCTCCCGGCCTGAAAAAGTCACTTGTGAAGAATTGAAACCATTGGGAACCAGCAGTTAGCGTAAT
>NW_006188906.1:0-618 GCF_000334495.1 Tupaia belangeri chinensis | reverse complement strand
GAGAGAGAGAGAGAGAGAGAGAGAACTTTAGTCCATCTGAATAGCCTGTTCTCTAATGACCTTTCACAAAATCCTCTCACCCTTCATCATATCCACCTGAGTCAGTTATTACATTGCTGGTTGCAACATGGTGATTTCTACTTCTACCACCCTCTCATTTCTGTGAACTGGCATTCTCCTGGAAAGGAGACACTGTTCGTCCTCTTACCCTTTCGTTCTTTTCCCTCCCATTCACTCCCCTCCCCTTCTCTCTTTCTCTCCCTCTGTCACTCTTTCATCACTATAAACTTGTTAATTTTCTCAGTGTGTTAATATCTATTACTAACGTTATCCTCTTGATGCTCAAATTGTCACAGATTTATGTAGCAAAGTCTCCTCTAGCTGGGTTCTGTGTCCTTCATTCATGACCCAATTAATCTGTAAGCTCTCCCTTGTTTTTCTGACAAAACAGGATGTTCAGGGCAGCCCTGTGCTTCCCAGCCATTCCTCTATGTAACCTTTAGAGAGGAACAGATCATTTCCTAAGGAGCCATAGTTGATTGCTTCTCGGCCCATTCACTGGGCAGAGCTGGAAATACACATGCACACTTAATGGCCTAAACTTCCCCTAAGAAAGAT
>NW_006188905.1:0-618 GCF_000334495.1 Tupaia belangeri chinensis | reverse complement strand
ACAACTACCACCACATTGATCCCAACCACCACACAGACCACAGCCCCAACACCCACTGGCACAGAGATCCCAACATCAACATCCACCAGCACCATAACTACCACTACGCAGACCCCAACCCCAACACCCAGTACTACTAGCATGGCCACCCCAGCTCCACCTGGTACAACCCCCATTCCCGAGTCAACTCCACCCACAGCCCCACAGGAGTCTTCCACCCCTCCAAGCTCTCAGTCTACCTCCTCCCCTCCCACTGAGTCTACCACCGTCCTGAGCACCCCGTCAACTATCCTGACAACATCCAGCACACCTCTGCCCTCCACACCAACAATACCAACAGTCACCACGACAGGTAAGCAGTCATGGGGAACCCACCCATCTACTTCCCTAGGAGAGCCTGCTTTGCCAGGGGAACTCTGCAGCTCCTCAGCTTCAAATCTGGGGCCTGACACCTTGTTCCTAGGCCCAGGAAGGCTTGAGGCAGGTTCAGCGAGGCTCCTCTGTCCGGAGCCTGGTCACAGCAACCAGGGGCTGCTGACTATTCCCACTACCCCACGGAGCAGCTCTCCTCAGGCGTGACTGCCTTTGGCTCATGCCCCTCAGCCCTGCTGGAAGATG
>NW_006188904.1:0-618 GCF_000334495.1 Tupaia belangeri chinensis | reverse complement strand
CCTTGGCACTCTGCAAGGCCTTGGTCAGACATGACCCCTAGACCTTAAACCTAAAAATCACTAACAAAATATAACTCTATTTTTATCAGTTACCCAGATTTAGATAAGCACTATTTAGCAACAAAACAAACAATGACAATTTCTTTTCTAAGATAATGTTCAATTGACATATAGTAGTTGCATATATTTATGCAGTGATCTTAATTCTTAATCCTCGAGTTCAGTAATTTAGCAATGTTGTGCCTAAGTGTCATTTACTTTGCATTTATTCTGCTTAGAGTTGACTATTCTTCAATGCACGGGTTGACATATTTTTCTAATGAATATCCAGTCGAACAAGTACATTTGCTAAAAAGACCAACTTTCTTCCCACAATACCCTACATGGTATTTGTCATAAATCAAGCTACAATGTAGGTATGGGTGGATGTCTTTCTGGACTCTATTTGGTTCTGCTGCTCTGTTTGTCCAGCCTTATTCCAACAGCACATTATCACAATTAATGTAGCTGTATACAAGTCTTAAACTCTGGTAGTGAAATGTGTCCATATTTTCTCTTCTTTCTGATTTCATGACTACTTGTTTGGATATTCCATATAAACTTTATTTTTCAGCTTTT
>NW_006188903.1:0-618 GCF_000334495.1 Tupaia belangeri chinensis | reverse complement strand
AGCCATTACACTAACTGCTGGTCCAAATTTTAGTTGTAATACAATGCTGTCCAAACACCAGTGTACTACTTCAGACATAGATGACATGGAATCACTTCTCCTGGTAGGTAAAAGCCAAATAATATTCCCTCTGGGTTTTACCCACTAAATGTCATTTATGCTTTGACCATATATGATATGGCATTGTGGGTATTTTAAAATAAAAGGATGCCCAGCAAAGTTACTTCAAATTACTTTGTTTAAATTACAGCATAAATGCAGACTATCAAGTTCAATTCTCTAAGCAAATGATAGTAAACCGACAAGCTTCTGCAAACAGCTCGAAGTTTAAGTGCCTATTGGGAATGTCTGGGTGAATATGAAAAAAATCTGAAGTTTGGACATTCGTTAATTTTACAGAAGGGGACAATATAATTGTGCTTCCCAATGACATTTCACATATTTATAGAAGGCACCACGGCAAATGGAGCAGTAAATCCATAGTTTACTTCTAGGAGCTGAACTGATACGCCCAGTTGTCTGAAGGCAGATGGGCTCTGCAAAGGCAGGAAACAACACTTTATAAGAGCAACAGAGAAGTGTATGTATGCAACGTTTCCAGAACAATCCATTAAAGCT
>NW_006188902.1:0-618 GCF_000334495.1 Tupaia belangeri chinensis | reverse complement strand
CCTGCTTTTTACTGGGTTGCTTGTCTTTATTATGAACTTGCAAAAGTTTTTAAGCTATTTTGGCAACCAGCCCTTAGTTAGGCAGATATTTTAGGTATTTTCTCCTTTTCTGTCATTTATCTATACATTTTCTTAATATTTCCTCATGATGGACAATTCTTTTAAAAAGTCTGGTTTAATTTATTGTTTTAATATGCATTGCACTCTATGTCTTCTGTAAAATATATTGGCCAGCTTGTCTCAAAAACATTCTCCAGTGTTTCGCTCTAAAAGCGTTATGATTTAGCTTTAATGCTTAGGTCAGCGATCCATCGGGAGTTAAATTTCATGCACAGTGTGAGGTAGGAAAGCAGAAGAGGAAGATTATGAGCTGCTCAGAGGGACTGGGATAGTAACCAGGAGAGCAAGGGGCAGCAAGGGCATGGGGGAGACAGGGTTGGGGGCTAGCTTCATGCAGTTACCTCTGCATCTGATCCCAGCCAAAAGGCTGAGCAGCAGTCCTGCAGGTTACTCTGGAGATGAATCTCCAAGGATAAAAACGTGTGATGGACAGGTCACAGGACAAGGACAGTTTAGGAGCAAACACCTTGTGCAGAGGCATGAAAATATAAAATGTGT
>NW_006188901.1:0-618 GCF_000334495.1 Tupaia belangeri chinensis | reverse complement strand
TCGAGGGGCAGGGGTAGAGCAGACTCCAGGGCCCCTGGGCAGTGGGGAAATGAGGGGCAATGACGGGCTGGAGAGCTCGTGGGCAGCCGCCCTCCCGTGGCTGCGATGGCCCAGGGCTGCCGCAGCTGTCGGCCATGGGCAGGGGGAGAAGGCAGGAGCCCACATTCGCTGAAACACACTGTCTTCGTCTCTGTCATTGAAGCCCACCGTCTCCCTGGAAAGCTGGTGGATGTGCCAAAGACTAGCCTGATGTTTGCCAAACCCGTTTCCTGGTCTTCCTTGGTGCAGAGCTGGACCCCATCTCCCAGTGTCCTTTGTGACTGACCTCAGCTGCGTGACTGTGGCAGACACGGTGGGAGTGCAGGTGGCCGACACCTCTGGTCTGGCATGCTACTCTTCCACTTGCACAGTCCTGGCCGTCTCCAACCTTTGGAATGCCGTCCCCACCCCGATGGCCGGGGAGTCCGAGGGATGGGGAGCGCAGCCACTGAACCCCTCTTGGAGGGGGAGTGGCCATGAGTTAGGGACACCCGCTGTGGGCCCCATGTGACTCAGAAATGAGCTTCTGCCATGTCAGAGGTGAGCCATATTTTTTTTGGTGTGTGTTTATCAGAGCAG
>NW_006188900.1:0-618 GCF_000334495.1 Tupaia belangeri chinensis | reverse complement strand
AGGGTCATCAAGACTCCTGAGATAGCAAACTTGGCTTTGCTTGGCTTTGGAGATGTCTTTGACCTGCTGTTTGACAACCACTACCTGTACATCATGGACTTGAGGACAGAGAGCCTGATTAGTCGCTGGCCTCTGCCGGAGTACAGGAAATCAAAGAGAGGCTCAAGCTTCCTGGCAGGCGAAGCATCCTGGCTGAACGGACTGGATGGGCACAATGACACAGGCTTAGTCTTTGCCACCAGCATGCCTGACCACAGTATTCACCTGGTGTTGTGGAAGGAGCACGGCTGATGCCACAAGCCAGCACCGCTGACTGACTTTGGGTGCCAGGGCTGTGGGTTTCGGGTGCAACCTTGTGGCAGCCGACTGCATGAACCAAAGTTCTCACCTAATGGTATCATCACGCAGTGCACAATCATTTATCTATGTTTGCTGGGGGGCCAGGGCTTGGGGTGGGGGAGGGCTTGTTTTATCGACATACAACACAGCATGCTAATTCGGTCACCATTGACTTCATTTGTACTTGTTACATTGGTCAGCACATGAAGATGCATTTTGAGTTCATCTTTCTTGAGTGGACTATTGGTTGTAAGTAAAGACAGTTAAGTGGTTCATTAA
>NW_006188899.1:0-618 GCF_000334495.1 Tupaia belangeri chinensis | reverse complement strand
ACACACACACACACACACATTTTTTTCACATAAATTAAGCGCGTTAAAGCAAACAGCGCAGTGGCATTTAGCACGTTCACAATGTCATGAAGTCCAAACATTCGAAGGAAAGCCTGCACCCACTAAGCAGCCGCCCCCATCCCCTCCAGGCCTCACTAACAGCAATCTGCTTGGTCTCTGTGGATTTACCTGTTCCATTGGTTTCGTATGAGAAGCTTTTCTTAAAATGACTCCCATGCAAAATTTCCTTATGTCAAAAGGGGATGCAGAGGCAGGCCACGTGCCCGCTCAGCCCGGGGCTCACGTTCCCCATCCGTTGTGGCTTTCAGGGAAGCTCTGACACAGGTCCCTTTCTTTTCAGAATTCGAATCCTAAACTGAATTGCTAAATCAGTCCAAATGGTGCCTGAGAATCAAGAGCCTGGTGCCCAGTGTTACCGGCCCCTGTTTCAGATGAGCGAGCGGAGGCCAGGCCCATGTGAAGCCCTCACATGTGTGAAAGGTCTGTCCTCACCGCACACCCCACGGGGGTCTCAGGACAGGTGGCCACTTTGGAGGACCAGGATCTCGCCTCTGCCTCAGGGAAGACGAGCGGTGGTGTGTCAAGCACGTCCAGGGA
>NW_006188898.1:0-618 GCF_000334495.1 Tupaia belangeri chinensis | reverse complement strand
AATTAATTTTCCTTGGCAATTGGATTGTTATAGTTTATCAGGCTATTTTCTCGTATATGTCAACATATAAAAATAATAAAGAATAAATCATAGTAAAGTGTAACGATAAACTTTCTGAGCTCCAGAAGTAAGTTATTAGCAGCAGCCCATTCTTAGGTTGCTGGAGAAATGCCAGGTAATTCATTATAAAATAAGAATGTTGATCTATTCATAAGGGCAAGAAAAACTAACACCTGAAAAATTAAATTTTAATAGAATCTCTTTTCATTAAAAGATAGAAAAATGTTAGAATTTGAGTAGTATATTGTGCTGCTTCAGTTTAGCCTTTTTTCCATACTTTTATATTTTGCTTTTCATTTCCCAGAGAGATTTAGCTCTTCCTCGAGGTTGACAAACAAGGATGCTCCTTTTTTGCTGGGCTGCCTCCTCTTCAGGTTCATGTCGAAAGGTTATTACAGAATCCCTAATGAAGGTAGAGTATGGACAGAACTCAAAATATTCAGGAAGTCAAAGGGACTCTTGTGAATTAAAAATGATTGACAACAGGATGAGCAGCTGGTGCAATAGTTAGATCACTGCACTCCCATAAGGCTGACTGCAGTTCGAGTCCTGGACCTG
>NW_006188897.1:0-618 GCF_000334495.1 Tupaia belangeri chinensis | reverse complement strand
TAACCACCATGCTACCTGCTGGCCCCCAAAGCTTACCTTCATCCAGAGGTGCCTGGCACCTGTGCAGGGAGTCGGGGTACAAGGTAGGGAGTCTACCCTACACTCATAAACGAGGCTTCGTCGGGAAAGTCATGGCGTGGTTTTCTGTGAGAAAATGCGTCAGGACTTTTCCACCAACCTAGTATATATCAATTTTATTAAATTCGGTGTGGAACACCTAGAGTTTTTCACGTATTGGGAGCTAAATCTAAGATAGCAGATGATGACCAGAAATGAGGAACACTTAAGTTTTAGACAGGACTGGTAATGCAAGTCAGGCTCTCCTCCCTGACTAGCAGGGGCGCCCAGCATGTTCTGTGCGGCACACCTGCCGTGAGTTCTGTGTAGTGTGCACCGTGTTTTCCACAACATTATGTGCGCCCACTCCCTGCTTGGCTTTTAACTCCAGTGCGTCTTGGTGTACTTCTGCGGCACGCAGAGAGCTTCCTTGTTCGTAACTAGCTTGTATGCTATTGAGTTATCAGAAAAATCATAACCCCTTTTTGGGCAGAAAAACAAAAGTGTGTCATAACTTTCTCGACCAGTCAGTATTTTGTTACATGGGTGTACTGTAACTCA
>NW_006188896.1:0-618 GCF_000334495.1 Tupaia belangeri chinensis | reverse complement strand
TTTTTTTTTTTCTGGAATACTTAGGAAATAATGTAAATCCATGTAAAAATAAGATAGAACCTTGTGAAACTGGTTTCTTGTACCAATTTTTAAATGATTAGATTTCCGTTTTTGAGCAATTTTAGGTTCACAGAACGAATGACTGGAAAATACAGGGAATTCCTACATATTCCCTCAGGTGTCTGTCTCCTCCTACTGTTTTTGTTATTAGCATCTTGCATTAACGTCATACTTTTTTTTACAACTGGTGTGCCAGTATCTATTAACGAAAGTCCACGGTTACATTGAGGTTCGCTCTTTATATTCTGTACTCTATGGCTTTGGGTTTTGTAGCGTGTCAGCGTGTCTGCGTGTCTGCGTGTCTGCATGTAGTATTTTAGATAGGGTCTCTCTGTGCCTCTAGGGTAGCTTGGACTACAGGTGCACCACCTTGCCTGGCTTTTCAGGGTGGGCCAAAAATCAAACCTGGGTCCCCTGTGTGCTTGACACAGCAGCACCAAGCATTTACTACCAGAGATTGGCCATAAATGGTTTTTGACAAATGTATAAATAACACCTACTATAGTACCTCACAAAATAGTTTGCCCTGAAATTCCTCCGTGCTTCACCTATTCCTTT
>NW_006188895.1:0-617 GCF_000334495.1 Tupaia belangeri chinensis | reverse complement strand
CACACCAGGAGGAAGGGAAGGCAGTGGAGGTCAGACGTGGCCCCGCGGAGGGCAGGCGGGAGCCTGGTGATGGCTGGGTGGGGACAGTGGGAAGCTGATAATGCCCACGAGCCTCAGGAGAGGGTTTCACATGTCCCTGGGCTGGGCCAGCGGGAGCAGGGTGGCTCGGGTGCGGCGTCCTGTCACACTGGTACCAGCAGGTTCTGAAGCAACAGGTGGGTGCCCCCACAGCCCGGCCCCCACCCAGCTCGCTGGCATGGCAGTGTGTGACAGGATTGCCACCTTCGCCCAGGCCGGGGCCCACGAGGTGACGGGCCTCAGTCCTCGAGCACCCCTCCCTCATCGCAGGCCCTCGGCCGCCTCCTCACTGCCCTGCGCCCCGTGTTCTCCTGGCCCTCACCCCCCGTGCTTCACGGCTGCCTCCTTCCATCTGCTCCTACCGTGGGTCCCAGGGCTTTCCCAGGGATTTATGGCCGCTGCCTCTCGTCTCTCGGGGTCTCGGTCTCCCCACTCTCTGGCTCGTTGAAGTCCTTTCTTTTAGACCTGCTGGTTCCTGCCCTGCCCCTTCATTCTTATCCTCAGCATCCTCTTCTGAAAGCTCCCACTGTGCAGCCTCA
>NW_006188894.1:0-617 GCF_000334495.1 Tupaia belangeri chinensis | reverse complement strand
GCCACATAGCCATTACGCTAACTGATGGTCCTCAAAGATGGAGACTTCTAAATGCAACTCTGGTATGAATACTAAGGTACCTTAATAGCGGCAAGACAGAATGTTTCTAAAAATACATCTGACAGTCACAATTCAAAGCTCTTGAACCTTAAGATAACTGGTTGTTTTTCTTTTATCAGCCAGAGCAATGCTCTTTACCACCTTTAGGCCTAAGGAGCCAAACAGCACTGTTCAGCCTCCTGACTCTAATAATCACAAGGAAACAAGACACTCCAGGTATAAACCTGTTGCCAGAAACTGCAATAGTGGCTTATTTGTTCAGAAAATGTGTATTTGAAATATTTCTAAGTCACAGGCACGAGGGATACATTGTAACAAAGCAGGCAAGTTTTCCTACAAACTAGGCCAGCTGCTCCCACTCACAGTCAAGGAAACAAGGGGCAGAGGCTGGAGAGCCAGGCAGATAATTTTTGCAACCCGGTTATAGGGAAATAGCCCATAAGCACCAGCGAACTGTCTGGAAAAGCGTGGTCTGTGCTTGGTATTTACAGATAGAAGCAGAAGCAACTCATTGCTAAGATCAATCAAAGTCTGTTGCTTTCAGGACCAGCAGAGGG
>NW_006188893.1:0-617 GCF_000334495.1 Tupaia belangeri chinensis | reverse complement strand
AGCCTTAGCGCCAAGGCCATTCTGGGCCGGATCCCCCTTAGCCCTGTGGCTGTCTGGGACAGAGACGGATGTCCAACAGCCTCCCTGGTCTCTGCTCACTAAATGCCAGGGCAGCTCTTTCCCCAGCAGTGGAAGCCCAGCAGTGGTGGTACCAGCAGTCAGGACGCTGCTGTGGGATGCTGGAGATCGCTAGGAAGGCTCCGGGTTCGCGTCCCAGGGTGACCCCATCACGTCCGGCCCAGGCTTGCCTGTGATCTCGGCTGGCTGCAGGGCTGGGAAGGGTCAGTGTCGGCACCCTGTCAGGTGTGCCTGTCTTTCCCTCTCTCTGATGAAGGAAATAAATAAACCTAAAAAAAAGTCTCCAGAGAGTGGCAAACATTCCCTGGGGAGCAAAATCATCCGCGGTTGAGAAGCACTGCTCCAACCGGAGGCCGCAGACAGCACCAACACACACTTGATGGGATGAGGGTCTCTGGGATGCCAGAGACATCACACCCCAGGTACTGGATTAAATACTAACTAGGAGCAAGCAAAGGTGCCAATCTAGACAGAGATTTTTTGGGCTTCAAAATTACCCCAGGGGGCAGCAGGTGGCATGGTGGTAAAGGGGGTTGGAC
>NW_006188892.1:0-617 GCF_000334495.1 Tupaia belangeri chinensis | reverse complement strand
AATAATAATAATTGAAGTTAAATAAAATGATCCTTTAAGTAATAATCATTAATAAAACTAAATAATTCTTTAAAAATACCTTTGTTTCTAACCCACTCTCACTAAGCACCAATACCTGACATCACCTTAGATGATGATAGGTGTTTTAAACTTCAGACATTCAAAGCACATCCCCTGATTCCACCGGACACCAAGCTCACTCCTCCCTAAACCTTTGCCATCTCAGCAATTGGTGCCACCAACCACTCAACTGCTTGGTCAAAAACCTGGAGTCGTCTTAATTCTTTTTTTCACATCTCACATTCTACCCACCAACGAGCATCATTAGCTC
Source organism: Tupaia belangeri chinensis (assembly GCF_000334495.1). NCBI lineage: Eukaryota > Metazoa > Chordata > Mammalia > Scandentia > Tupaiidae > Tupaia > Tupaia belangeri. The sequence continues at coordinate 286 of NW_006188892.1, read as the reverse complement.
AGCCTGCAACTTCTGTCTCCAGTCTGGGCCTGTCCTACATGTCCACTGCTCCCACCCTCTGTCCATACCATCAACGTTTTTCTTCTAGACCACTGACATCTCCACCTAGTGACCTTTTTTCCTGCTCTTTTCCTTGCTGTTCTTTCCGAGTAAGTCAGAGCATGTCGTCTCTTTCCTAAGGTGGCTTCCCATCATGTCTAGAAATAAATAGCAGATCTCCTCTATGACCTATATGGCTGCTGAGTCTTGAGCCTACTGAGCCCTCGGATCACATCCTTCTCTGCTG
>NW_006188891.1:0-617 GCF_000334495.1 Tupaia belangeri chinensis | reverse complement strand
GGCCTTGGGTGTTAGGGATTCCTGCCTTACCGGAAGTACAGGATTGCCCAGCTGGGAACAAGGAATCCTCAAGACAGCCAAGAGCCTAAGACTGTGCAGCCGCTTGGGGTATGCCAAAGCTTCGTTTGGTTAGGAAATGACCTCCACTTGACTGAAAAACGGCCTTTTCTAGAATGTGCTATCTTCAGCAGTCTGGGATAGCATCGTTTGAAAAACGTCCAGTGGGCATTGCTTTCGGATATCGGAGAAGAACGCGGACTTGAAGCTGGCTTCGTCTCTGAGTCATGCGCAGCCTCTCGTGAGTGGCTTCAATTGGCCCTGCTGAAAGTGGCCACAATGTCGCGGTCCCCCTGCAGCATGCTGTGAGGGGACAGGAACTGATGCCTGCAGAAACTCTCAGCCAGTGCTTGTCACCAAATGCATACCCCACAGACGGTGCCAGCTGTGTCCACAGCTGCCACTGGGCACTGGCGTCCCCTGGGGAGGTGGGGTAGGTGGACCTGTGCTCCTGTCCCTTTTGCAAGGCTCCCAGGCGTGGAAACATACTGCCCAGCTACAAATTCTAGCACGTTAAAAAAAAAATAATAAAGTTTAGGGACCAGCAGTTGGCATAATGG
>NW_006188890.1:0-617 GCF_000334495.1 Tupaia belangeri chinensis | reverse complement strand
TAGAGTAAGAGCAAACTTTTGCTTCTTTCTTGGGGGAGAGGGAGCCACCTAGTTATTCTTCAGCTACAATAATGCCATTCGTTATCACATAGTTTTCTGTAACAGTCTAGGCTTAAGTAAATTTCCAGGCTAGCTATGTCTTTCTGATTTTTTTTTGGCCTGATAAATATCCTGTACTTTCAGAGGTCTTCCACAGATACTGCCTTTTGTGGATTATGTATACTGTAGTCTAACTCAAAGACTGGTGAACATTTAGTTACAGGCTAGACGTAAATATTTGAACCTTTTCAGACTTGATAGTCTGTCAAAACCATTGTGCCACTCTAATGTGAAAACAACAGTAGAAGGTTTGGACACAAATGGGTCATTCATTTCCAGTCAAATTTTATTTTAAAAAATGCAAAGAATATCTTCAATAAAACTCTATTTCCAAAAAAGCAGGAGGTGTGCTGGTGTTGGCTTGAGACAATCTGTTTTTAGATGCCTTCACTCAAGCCTTATAAATATCTAAGCAGGAATTTCACTCTCTGTAATAGCCACTTTACAAGTGAGGATGATGCCATTGTCTTTGTTACCTTAAAATACATTAAGGAGGGAACCAGCAGTTAGCGTAATGG
>NW_006188889.1:0-617 GCF_000334495.1 Tupaia belangeri chinensis | reverse complement strand
CCACAGCAAATGCTAGAAGCAGCCCAGGAGATAGGGTTTTAAGATAAAATGAGGTCTCAGTTTAGCTGCTCTCCCCTGCAAAAATATCATAGCTCTTTGGGGGATATGAGGAAAACCCAATTCCCCTGAGCTCGAAAACACAAGAATTTCTCAGCAAAGGAATTACAAACATGTTATAAAATTTTAAAGAAATCATAAAATGAAAAAAAAATTTAGTATTTCTGGGACTTTTGCAGAGCATTGAAAAGATCTGTTTAAAAATAAATGCTGAAGTCAGCAATTAGTTTATTTAGTTCTTTTCTGTCTGGGGTGTTTAATTTGCTCAAATGAGGCAGTCAAAAGAAAAACCTAACTTCTTTGCTTAGGGATTCTCTTTTGGTTAGAACAAGATGAGCATGTGGGAAGAAAGCAAAGGAAAGAAAAAACTCATTCTGATGAGCGAGCAGCACTTTGGACAAATAGCCTATGGTACTTAATCCAACATTATTTCCCACATTTCAATAAAATCTACCCATTTGATTAGGCCTCTTCCTTGCTTCAACGTCTAGGCTTATACTAAACTCTGCTACATTTTAAAATATCGAGGAAATACAGAGTGTTCTGTCCTCTAGGCAAAC
>NW_006188888.1:0-617 GCF_000334495.1 Tupaia belangeri chinensis | reverse complement strand
ATGAAAGTGAAGGAATGAGGTGGAGAAACAATTTGGGTTGGTTACTTCATTCTTTTTTTTTTAATATTTTATTTCACTAACTAGAAGAGGTAAAAAAGAAATCACACCAAGTGATTTGCTTTGTTTTACATGAGCAACTGCTTATGTTCTAGAATAGCACTGTCCAATAGAATTGTCTGTATTGATGAAAATGTTCTCTATCCTCTTTGTCCAATACGGTATCCCCTACTCACATGTGGCTACTGAGCTAATGAAATGTGGCTAGTGACTAAGAAACTAAAATACAGATTTTATTTAATTTAGCTACATGTGGCTAATGGGCATCATATTGGGTCATCAGACAAGCTATGACTCATGTTATTTACTGTTCAAATACAAAATTAATTATGAAAAATTACAGTGGCACTTCCATTTCATAAACATCATTGTGGTGGATAAGAGAATGACTGACACAACAATGCTGAGATTCTTGAGAGTCCAGAATTATTTGAATGTGTCTTTGAGAAATAATTTTAAGATACATTAAATTGTATCATACTCCAATTTTAACATTTTTTAAACAAATACATTATAGTCAGGGGGTTTATTTACAAAATAAAATATAGTACCAAAATTAA
>NW_006188887.1:0-617 GCF_000334495.1 Tupaia belangeri chinensis | reverse complement strand
CAGGCCATAGAGCTGTCCCCATTCCCCTTCAAAAATTATTGAGAGACTCTTGCTGCCTTGGCCCAACCTGTCACCAAGTCATTTCAACTCAGGCCCTGGTCATGTTGGTGCATACACCACCTCCCTGCCTCTTGCCAGGAAGTACGAGAATGAAAAGGCAGCCTGCTTGGGTGACCCCAGACCCCATGTTACCAGAGAAGACTTCCTGTCCTTCCTGGCCTCTGTCCTGAGCTCTCTGCTCCCTGTTTACTTTCTCTTCTTCCAGATATCCTTCGGAAGTTCAATGCAAACCTCAAAGGCTTCGCATTGGGCATAGGAACCGTCAATGACTCGAATGCAGCTCTCAATCAGGCTTTTCCTGGAGCAAAGTCTGGGTACGGCATCTGGGGAAAGGGTGCCTGCTGAGTGGGGAGTGAGAGGCACATACTCCCCTGTAAGATCATCACACTGACCCACATGTGCAAAGGAGACATTCATCCACCTTCAGCAATGATGGCAGAGGTTCAGGATGCCATCCTCCCTGATGTCCCTGTGATTAATACTGTAACCGAGACTAGAGAGGCTGTGGCCTTGGAAAGGAGGATTACCCCAGACTCAACTCCTGGCCATGTTTCATA
>NW_006188886.1:0-617 GCF_000334495.1 Tupaia belangeri chinensis | reverse complement strand
CAGTCTCAGCCAGCCCAGAATATTGGCGTACTCAAGCACACCCCGTGTGCTCATGGTGGTCCTAGGACACAAACCCAATGTCTTTCCCACATGGGTCTAAATGTGTTATCACTACGCCTCGACCTGGCCACTTCATCAATTTTTTTTCTATTATTTGCTTACAGGTATGATATGGTAATATGATGTCTGAAATGTCTATATTATAATAAAGTATAAGGATAACAGCTAAATCTAGAATCCCTTTATATTTTCACCTGCTTTTAAAGTAGACAATGAACAAAGAGAAATTCTGATAGCTCCTTAAAACTAAAACTATATTGGAAAAATAATGTCCACTTACTATAAAACATCTACCAAGAAATGTTTGAAAATTAATACAAGTTTAGAGATTAATAAGGACTAGTCCTATTGCCTGTGGTTATAGGAGTTGGGATCCACGTTGCTGTCCATTTCATTCAAATTCCAGTCTTGGTGGCTTTAAAAATACACAAAGCACATTTGCAACTTGCCCCAAATATTGATAAGACAGAGAAAAGAAAGGGTAAAGAATTATAGTGTGACCACACGTCCACTGGGGTGAGGTTGCTTTCCCTCTCTCCCTCTCTCCCTCTCTCCCT
>NW_006188885.1:0-617 GCF_000334495.1 Tupaia belangeri chinensis | reverse complement strand
GGGGACGGGGCTGCTGCGACCCGTAGGCCATCGCCGCACTGCAAAGTGCCCTTCCCAGGGAACTCGTGCATGTCTGTGGCAAGTGAAAAATTAAACAGAAATACAGGGAGAGGGGGCAGAGAAGAGAGAAGGGAGGGAAGGACCAAAAGTGGTAGTATCACCCGGTGGCCTCCTGCCCCTGCACCGGGCGGCGTGGCCTTCTCTGCGGCCCTGCACGCCCCTGAGTTCCTGCTGCAGAGCCTTTGCAACGTGGCCCTCCTGCTGGGACATGCTGACCGGCACCCTGAAGGGGCCCTTCACTCCTGTGCACCTCCTCAAAATTCTTAACTTACAGTATTATTTGCAAATATTTATAATGATTACAAATATTTCATTGATAAAACTAAGAGATGTGCGTGTATACTTCTATATATAGAAATATAACTACTGACTACCAATTCATGAGTTTAATTCTTTTCAAACAAAATAATGATCTTTTTCCTATTGGCTAAGAGAATAACTGACATTTGAGGTGCTGCACTGCTGTGGAATTAGAAATCCGAGCAGTGGCAGGAGCAGGAGGTGGTGTAATGGTTACTCTACTGGGCTCCCTCATGGCTGACTGCAGTTCGAGTCCC
>NW_006188884.1:0-617 GCF_000334495.1 Tupaia belangeri chinensis | reverse complement strand
GATCACAGAGAAGAAAGAGCTTGGTGTTGTAGTGCAGTGTCTTAGGCATCTCACGCTTTTCACACCTGACATGCTGCTTGCATCTTACCAAGATATATTTTTTTTCTTCTCAAATTTAAATTATTCTCACCACCCACCCCAAACTCCTTTAGTATTCCCAAGTTCATTTCCCAGTTGGCCAAGCCAGAAACCTCAAGGTCATAGTTGACATCTCCATCTCTTCTCAATCAACCACCAAAAAGTCTCTTAGTGCTAAGCCCAAAATACGTCATGAATACATCTGGTTATTTCCATCCCCACTGTCTACCCTGGTCTAGGCGACCATTATTGCTAACCCAGGCTGCTATAATGACTTGTTGAGAGGTCTCCCACTTTCATCTCTATATCCCTTCCCCACTTCATTCCATAAGCAAAAGAGTGACCCTATGAGAGAGAAAGTCAAATTAAATTATTCCTGGGCTAAAGCTTCATAGGCTAGCCATGCCAGCTACAATAACCTGCAACACTATCACCCACAATGCTGCAAGAGCCTCTGCCTGCCTCTCTCTGCATCATGTCCCCTCTTCCACATGCAGCTTGCTACTGGCTTTTATTTATTTATTTATTTTTTTGGGAGA
>NW_006188883.1:0-617 GCF_000334495.1 Tupaia belangeri chinensis | reverse complement strand
ATATAGGAGTGAATGAAATTTCTCTCAGTAATGTTGAAATGGGAAACATCTAGCGATTTTTCTCCTGTGGAAGTGAGGCAGGAACTGGTAATGCCGTGTCCAAGCCGTGTGGCCTTGGGCACGTGTCTCCAGCTCTCTGAGCAGTCTGTGACACTGAGACCAGAGCTGGCCGCGAGTCTTGGAGTTGGCGCAACGTGGCGGGGAAGCCACCGGGAGTGCTGGCAGGGCTAACCCCGTCTCCATCACAACCGTAGTTACAGGTGACAAGGACAGATTATCCGAAATTACCAGTGGAGACTCGTGAGTCAGGAAGTAACTTTAAGGTGATCCGAACAGCATTTAAAATAGGAATAGACTAGAACGAGAAGCATCAACCACCTCATGGCTTATGGGTTAAGGCGGCTGGATCCCATACGGCTGGTCACCAGTTTGGTCCCCGACCCAGAAGCTGAGAAACAGGCTTATGCACGGGTGTGAAATCCTGAAAAAAGGGAAAATGAGGGAGAAGGGATTGTATATCATGACCGTTGCGCAAGGGGACGGTGCTTTCTCTCCCTTTGTCTCTGGTGAGTGTACATATCCTCAAGCAAATTAAAAAAAAAAAGAAAAAAAAAACC
>NW_006188882.1:0-617 GCF_000334495.1 Tupaia belangeri chinensis | reverse complement strand
CACAAACACGATTCCTATGCCTACCTCTTGTACAAGAATTGTACGTATGAGCAATTTCTGGAGAAAGGGGTTCTAAGTAAACCAGGCACTTCATATACATTTCTAACCATAAACAAAAAGTATATGAATATGGCTTTACAGTTTTATAGTGTTTTCATATAATCTCCTTTGATCGGGAATTATTTATTTCCACTTTACATTTAAGGAAACTATGACCAACTGATTGAATGACCTGCCCAAGATCGTTTGGCAAAGTGAACCAGAGTCCAAAGCCTAGATCTTTATAATATCAGGCTCCTCACTAGATTAGGCTGCCTCTTTGTCCATGAAAATGTACACAATTTATGGAAGAAAGTTGTATGATTTTGAATTTACAGTTTAATCCACAAGTAGCATTCATGGTTGAGCTTGCTGATATGAAACTACAGTGAGTTCTGGCTTCCCTTCATAGCACCACGTTTTTGTGTTGTACATGAAGATTTGTGCTGCACTCCATTGGAAACTCATGAATGCATTTTTGTACATTGATATGATATAAACTTACAGAACTTATGACTACCACAAAAAGGATAAGTCGAATAGGTTGTTTTGGGCTGGTGAGTAATTGTAGTTGTTTT
>NW_006188881.1:0-617 GCF_000334495.1 Tupaia belangeri chinensis | reverse complement strand
CAGTCCACCATGTTGACCTGAGGCCTGAGAGTCACCCAAAGCAGGGCAGTCTTCCCTGAGACTCAGAGGAAAAAGGGGAAGCGCCTTTGACGTGTTTAGGAGGTTCTCAATAGCAACATCTGAATTGTCTTCAGTTGATTAAGAAAATCCAACTCCAAGCCCCCATGGGGGAACATTTATTTCATCGAGGTCCCTATCTTTATTTCTTCCCCGTACATCTTCCCAAAGCAAAATACAATTAAGATGTACGAAAGACACAGGGGTCTCAGTCTCGCTTCATTTGCTTAGATAGACCTCCTTCCGAAAAAAAGAGTCTGCTTGAAGGTGAGAAAAACAAGGGTAACCTCCATCTTCTCCCATATTTTTGCCCACAAATATTCAGAATAGTCTCACATGTGTATGCATTGCTTTGCTTTTCCCTTCAGACAAATAGAACATTGTGTCTATTAATAAAACCAAATAAAAACAGGATCCCTCCCCCCCCCATTGGCCAACTGAGTCCAGTTAAGGCACGGACGCCAGATATGACGTCATCGATCGAGCAACACACCAATGAGCCAAGGATCCTGACACCGTTGTCATCTCCTCTCTGTCTATGGCCAGCGTTTTTGTTTTTG
>NW_006188880.1:0-617 GCF_000334495.1 Tupaia belangeri chinensis | reverse complement strand
CACAATGTTTTAAGTGCCGCTAATTGAGCTCCATGCATCGCAGCTGCAGTTTTACTGGCTGGCTTCCCATACATGTCCCCTGTCTTCCTATCTGACCTCGGGGCAAGTTGCTTCCTGTTTATAGCCCATAGGAATCAACTCACAGGAGACAGCTGGGAAGACCAAAGAACCACTGGCTCATTTGGAGTGGTCACCCTGAGCACTTAGCCCAGGCCAGGTGGGAGGGGGAGGCCCCTGGGACCAGCAGAGTACACCATGGGAGCTGGGCCTTCAGAAGGGTCTTTCTCATCAAGCAAGTGAGCACGTGGGAACCATGCTCCCCACTTCTCCAGGATTGCTCTGTCTCTGTCATCAGGATGCACCCTCAGAAACCCAGTAGTCTCTTCTAGATCCTGGCAACCTGCTGGCTTGACTTCATCTCCCTTCCTAGGTAGCAGCTCTTGATGAACCTTTCTGCTAGTGATACACTATGTGGACAGTGGGTGGCAGAGTAGGATTTATTGGACAGGACTCTTGCCATCTGTCTGGCCAGTGCTCACTGTCCTGACTACAGAGAGTGTAATAAGCCACAGAGACACTGGGCACAGAGATACTGGGCCCTTGCTTGGGATCTTCAC
>NW_006188879.1:0-617 GCF_000334495.1 Tupaia belangeri chinensis | reverse complement strand
AAAAAAAGAAAATGTAGATAACTAGTGATAGTAAGAGTACTTCTGCTTCTACTTCTGCTAACCCTGCTTCTTTCATACTTTCTGTTACTTCGTTCGTTGTTCCCCAGAGTTCAATCCAATGGGTGTATTGGCAGGCACATGAGCTGGAGCCCATTTGACTAGTTAGCAGGCTTATTCTAGGGCTCGATGATGATGGTCCCAGGGCCCTCCTGGCTGTCAAACATCTCCAATAGATCATGGTGCTCTTTGCTACCAAACCAACCCAAGATCTCAGAACCCTTTGTAAAGGAATGCTTCGGGCAATCACAGCCAATCAATATGACATGAAATATAAGCTTCTGTTCATCAAAGATTCCATGAGAACGAGCCTTATCCTGGGAGAAGATGTTTGCAATATACGTAACAAAGGATGAGCATCTTTATCATTTACAGAATTCGTACAATTAGAAAGAAAAGAAATGGTACATTTGCTACCTTTGCTCTACAGAGATTCTAAGGGAGAAAAAACCTTGAGTTTTCTGAGCTCAAGGATTAGTCTCTTCATGGACATAAAAGACAGGCCCCACGGGAACATGAGACTGTTTGATGTCAATAGCAGGTGTGATCAGCCTCGTGGC
>NW_006188878.1:0-617 GCF_000334495.1 Tupaia belangeri chinensis | reverse complement strand
GAAGAAAAGTATTTTGGTCTGGAACCACTGTAGGTACGTCATGCAGAGAGGGATTTAATTCAAGTAACTAGGTGCTTTATGTCATAAGTGAAAGGGAAAGGAGCAAAGGGTAGACAGGCTGCCAGTAGCTTTCAGGTTTGCTTTTAACTTTAGCAAATCAGAACATTGCCTCTGCTGCCCAGGGCAGGAACTGCATGATGTTGCTGTCAGCAACAGAACCAAGGCAGAAATTCCTGTCTATTTTGCTGGGCCACAGGCCACTACAAAACCTCACATCTGCCAAAGCTCATGCATCTGATGGTTGCTCCCTGCAGAAGAATAATGGCGCCTACTTTCTTTCTGCCTCCCGCATCCCACACAATTGTCTCTCATTGGCAGAAACTTAACTGAAAGCCCAAGAGCAAGAGATTCTGGGAGATACAGTCTCTAGGCTCTGCATCCCTATGATCTAGGGAGTAGATTAAAGGGAACAGGAACCGTGTCAAATGACCAAAGACAATCTGACATAATATGACAATAGAAAAAAATTTGTCACTACTTTAAAATATTATTTATGGCTAGTTAATTTTATTAGATCTAAACCACATTATTAAAAAAACCAACAGTTACTGGGGGGG
>NW_006188877.1:0-617 GCF_000334495.1 Tupaia belangeri chinensis | reverse complement strand
AATACTTTTATAAAAACGTCAGCTCCAGAGAGGGCTCTGCCATGAAGGCTGCACTTCACAGCTTCTTGCTGGACAAATACAGGGCTTAGCAGGTGACGTGAGAAGACCATGACTGCTCCCTCCTGTACCTCCACTGCCTCGGTCTCATCATACGATGTCCCTGGTACAGGGGCCAAGCCGGACTGTGTCCCTGAAGCCTCCCAGTTTCAAATAGTACTCTCAGAGGGGTGCTCAGTGGGTTCACAGTGCCCTCAAGTGGCCAAGTGTGCAGTCCTGTGACTGTCTCTCCCCGTGACAGTCCAAGGAGGCTGGGAGCTTTCCAAACCAGCTGCAGGAGCTGCTTCGACACAGTACAGTGCTGGCTGATTTGAGATTTTTAGTGTCAAACTCATCTTTTGTATGTGGTAGTGGGGGAGGCATGAAGCAAATATTGTTCCAAATGGGAAAGTAAATATTCTCTCTCTCATCAATGAGTATGTAAGACAGGAGGTACCAGCTGGTCAGAAGCCAGTTACCCAAGGAATAGGGCAAGATCTAGAAAAGCCTTTTTCACACTACAGTAATTCCTGACAATGGAGTTCTGTCACAGCAAAGATTTTCTAAGTTGGAGAAATAAA
>NW_006188876.1:0-617 GCF_000334495.1 Tupaia belangeri chinensis | reverse complement strand
CCTGACAGGATGGAGAAGTGGAGAAGCCATTGTAGGAGGACCACGCCCTCTTGGCGGTGCTTTCCCCCTCCCGCTCTGGTGCATGTGCTTCTTGTAAGACCGTCCTTGTAAGAGGAGCAAGATACCGACACCGAGGAAGAAGGTCACAGGGGAGACGGAGACCGCCTGATGCATCACTTGCCCCAAACGCCAAGGGTTGGCAGCAACCAGCAGCCGCTGGGAGGGACAGAAAGCCCCTTCTCCATCCCCCAACCCAGAGCCTTCGGAGGGAGCCCAGCCCTGCTGCCTCCTGGACCTCTGCCTTGTCGCTGACATTCTGCACTGTCCAGAATGAATGCTATCTTTAGTCGCCAGTTTGTAGTCCTTTGCTACGACAGCCCTAAAGCCAACGCGATCACCATATGAAGGACGGGGTTTGTTCCCAGGGCTGCTGGTCACTGCCCAGCTCCCCGCCAGCACGTCGACACCATAATGGCCTTGCTGCTCCAGCCTCGGCACCTGAAAAAGGTGCCTAAGTAAAAGCATTACTCCGGCTTCGAAGGCAGAGGGTGGCAGCTCTGTTCGGATTGGGCGGTGCGACAGGAACTGCCTTGAACCGAGCACTAGCCGTGAAGGAC
>NW_006188875.1:0-616 GCF_000334495.1 Tupaia belangeri chinensis | reverse complement strand
GTGAGTCCAGCACCTTAACCACGACAGCAAGGGGGTAGTTAAGGCCCATTTCTTGATGCGGTTTTCCCAGCCCGCCCTGAGCTCGCCAGTGTGTACTTTTTAATTCAAACAGACTACTTGTATCTGGCGCACCTACTAAGATGCAGCCATTGTCGTCTCACTCAACCTGGAAGTAGGATTGCGACTCCCCCTTCTGCGCATTTGGACGTTGAGGCTCAGAGACCTGACGGACGTTGCTAGTGACAGAGCCAGGGCTGGCAGCCGCCCCATCTGCCTGAAAACCAGTCTGCTCCACGCTGGCAGCTCTTCTACGCCAGACGCTCGCCAGAACCGTGCTCCTTCAGACGGGCAGCTCCCTGGCCACACCCCAGCCAGGCCAGGGCTCACCCCGGCCCTGCCTCTCCCATTATCTGAACACAGCTGATGACTCCAGGCCTGCAAGGCCCACGGCAGACGCCACTTCCTTCGTGAAGCTGTGCCTGAGTGAGCTCCCCACAGCCTTGGCCTCCCGCAGAGCCCTGGCCCTCTCTACCTATTTGTGTTAATGTCCTTTTTTTTTAGATTTTTGCCGTAAGGTGCATACGCTCGCTGGAGAGTCAGAAAGCGAGAAATCACC
>NW_006188874.1:0-616 GCF_000334495.1 Tupaia belangeri chinensis | reverse complement strand
AACATCGATGCAAGAAACACAAATTAACCCACAAATACAGAAATCTTTTAATGGAAGTTTTCTGACAATACAGAAAATTTGATATATATTTTGAGCATCAAGCCAAATTCATACAGTTCATGAAAGGACATAAAATATATAGTAGGTCTTACTTGTTGCCTAAGTAACAATACTAACATGACATTTACCTGACTTTCTAGGGTGGAGGTGATGGTAGATTCTTTTCTTCACATGTAAAAGGAAGATGCAAAAGCACCACTTTTGCGGTCTTGTCCATATCATTTTACAATGAAATGCAGTTCTGTGAGAACATGATATTATGATCAATAATAATGAAAAACAAGCCTAAATACAAAATGTATCATATTAAAGACATCAAACATGTAAAAAAAATTAAAATGAAAATTTTAATAAGTCTCTACATAGTCAACTGAATACCTGGCAATATTGAAAGAGCTTCTGTTCTCAATCTTTGTGCAAAGATGCTCAAACAGCCATGAAAAGACTACTTCTGTTGTTAGGTGAAATTAATAAATCATTAAAGCTTTTTATTCCAATCTTTTTATTTTGGTAAAATATGCATAACATTTTCTTTTTTTCTTTTTGGAGAGGTTTT
>NW_006188873.1:0-616 GCF_000334495.1 Tupaia belangeri chinensis | reverse complement strand
AGAACATGTGCCACATCAAGTATGAGGAGCTGCAGATGCTGGCCGGGAAACACGGGAATGACCTGTGGCGCACAAAGACCGAGATCTCTGAGAGGAACCTGAACATTAGCAGTCTCCAGGCTGAGACCGAGAGCCTCAGGGCCAGAAGGCCTTCAGGGAAGTTCTCTGGCCCTTGAGGCCGCCATCGCTGATGCTAAGCAGTTTGGAGAGCTGGCCATTAAGTAGCCAATGCCAGGCTAGACAAGCTGGAGGCCACCCTGCAGGGAACCAAGCAGGACAGGGCTTGACAGCTCTGTGAGTACCAGGAGGTTCTGAATGTCAAGCTGGCCCTGGCATTTAGATTGCCTCCTATCACAAGCTGCTGGAGGGTGAGGAGAGCTGGCTGGATTCTGGGATGCAAAACATGAGTATCTATAAGAAGACCACTAGTGGCTACTCAGGTGGGCTGACATCAGCCTGTGGGGAACTCACAACCCCTGGCCTCAACCATGGCCTGAGCTCCTCACAGTCTAGCTTCCTCTCTGGCGGAGGCTCTGGCTCATTCAGCTGCAGCAGCTCCACCAAGGCTGTGGTCATGAAGAAGACTGAGATGCATGATGGGAAGCTGGTGTCTGAG
>NW_006188872.1:0-616 GCF_000334495.1 Tupaia belangeri chinensis | reverse complement strand
GGTGTCAAAAGACGAATGATATTTACAAGACACATCTATCGCTGACGTTTTCTTAGCAGCATGTCTCTGGTTAAGGAATACCTATAATGACTAGAACCAAACTGTAGGAGGCACGACACCCTAGAGAATATCATATAGACCGGAAGGAAAGACCTGGAAAGCCATTCCTGATGAACCTCTTTTCTTTATCCTTGAAATGATTTAGTTGTAGTGGAAAGTCCTAATGAGTTCTGATTTGTGGCCGTCGGATTTGAACATCCAGTCATGTGAAATAGCCCAAAAAGTTGCTATCTTAATTAAAATAGTAGTCAACTTTTATTGAACAACTTTCATGTACCAAGAATAATATAGAATAAACTAGATTTGTTAATTTAATACTAACACAAGCCTATTAATTTTTATTGTCTTTATAGATGAAAGAGTCACAGAGAGGCCAAGGTCACATGGCTGCTTAAGTGAGACAGGAACAGTTTGTATCTTGGCTATCTAGATTCAAATCCCAGCCTTTTCAACTACCTACAAATTTCTATATATACCTGAAAGGACTGTTAGAACAAAGATTGTGAGGCACAGTGTATGGCATCTTGATTATGACACTAGACTCCCACATGGCCAA
>NW_006188871.1:0-616 GCF_000334495.1 Tupaia belangeri chinensis | reverse complement strand
TGTGGCCTTGGGCCGCAGGTCTCTACTGGCCCCTGGGACTCACCTTGTAGCACCAAGGGCCCTCCTGTTAGTCTTGGTGTCACCGCGCACCCCCCTAAGGCTGTCACACTCACCCTTGAGCATCTTGACGGCCACGGTGCTGGCTTGGTCAGGCCGGGCAGGGTCCATGCCAAAGGCTTCTGCGCGTACTACCTGCCCGAAGCAGCCCTCGCCCAGGGGCTTCCCGAGCACTAGCCTGCAGATCAGGGGAGCGTGCACCTCAGATGAGTGGTGTCCCCCTGCCCAGGCGATCCCACAGGGCACCTGCACCCCCACCTCGGACGGCGTGGGTACCTGTCCCGGGGGAACTCCCACAGCGGGTCGAGAGGCAGGTCTAGGCTGACGAGGCCGGCAAGCAGGGGAGGCCCGCTGGAGGACAGCCGGACGCCGCGCACCAGGGACGAGCTGGACTTGCCCGAGGAGCCTGACTCCAGGGAGCACTGCGAAGGGGGCATTTGTTCTGCATCTGCAGGCAGCCCTGCCTGCTCCGGGACACGGGTGGGACAGGCACCTTACCTGTCGGGCCAGGGGGAAGCGGGACAACTTCTGCACGGTGGCAGGCTGGCGGGGGGGGCGG
>NW_006188870.1:0-616 GCF_000334495.1 Tupaia belangeri chinensis | reverse complement strand
GTGATCTGTGAGCATAGGCTTCTGGGAAACCATAGGTAGCAGATGACACTAAATGTGCCTCTTACTCATTAAGTTTCAAATAATTGTGGTCACTCTACCTCTTATATTTTATATAATTGTGGCATCAGTTGCTAGGTTGTTTCATCTCCCTCTCTTCATTTAAAAAAAAAAATCAATAACATGGTAAAGGCTTCAGAAAAAAAAAAGTAAGTGAAAAATTTTATCAAGCTCTTTAAAATCTTTCCTGGTTATTAAAATGTGTATTCATTTTCTTAATACTGTTCATTTAGACATTTAATAGTTCTCAAAGCAGCTCTGATTATTCAAGAGATGCTTTTTCTCTCTCTTTCAAATACTTCAAGTGTCTATTGTTGGCAGATTTCTGACAGCCTCACAAGTTTCAGCAAAGCTCACCAACTTGGTTTAATTCGGTAAAAGCCTCATTAACTTAACTAGATCACAGAGTCTCTCTGCCAAAAATTAACCTATTTAGCACAAAAATAGTCCCTCTCTACCTGTAATTGTCATTTCTTCCAGATTACTGCAGTCAGACTGTCATTTTCTTTTTTCTCTACCCACAGAGTAAGATCCCTGCAACTCATGGAATGATCTAGCA
>NW_006188869.1:0-616 GCF_000334495.1 Tupaia belangeri chinensis | reverse complement strand
AGAGGTAGTTCTTAATGTTTATTTATTTCCTCCATAAGAGAGAGGCAGTACCCAACAGGGTCTACATGCTGTGATCCACCTCTGGCCTCAGTCAGCCCCGGATCACAGATATGCATGTGCCTGTCATACTCAAGGAGCTCTTGGGATGTGAACTCAGAACCTTCCTATGTAGGTCATCTTGCAGAGCCTCAGTTTTATCTGTGCACCTGCGTCCCATGAGAGGCATTTTCTACAGGGTCATGCCATGTCCTGATCCCCCTTCTCCAGTCTCCCAGTTAGCTAGCATTATGGGCATAGGCCACAGCACCCTGCCTCTTGAGTTGGGTTGGAAATTGAACCCAAGCCTCCCCGTGGTTCAGCCACCCATGCAGTGGGGCCCTCCCATATGCACCACCACTTCTGGGCCAGTCAGCGGTCTTACACACGTATTCTAACAGAGATGGCAGCAATGGCTTACTGGAACTGAAGAGACTGATTCCTCCATCTTCACCAGCCTTTATTAGACACCTCAAGTTAAAAAATAATAACACCATTTCATACAGATGTGTTCTCAGCCTGTCCTATAAAAGCTTCTTTAGGGAAGATGGCAGATGATTTTTTATGGTAGTGTGTGTCC
>NW_006188868.1:0-616 GCF_000334495.1 Tupaia belangeri chinensis | reverse complement strand
TTTTTTTCCCATGTAACTAAGTAGATTCACTATTTATCCCTATTATATAATGAACGGAATTTCCTAAAACAAGGCATTCTATTGATAATGTTGGGGTTCTACCCTTGTTACTCCAAAAGATGGCCCCTCAACATCAGAAGAAACAGCAGAGAAGAAATAAAAGCTCACTCTTACCATATGGTTGCTCTAGCAGTCGTGCTCTTTGGTCTCTCTGACATGCCCTTCCCCTTTCTCCCCTGAGCAGGCCATGACAGAATTATCTGACTTCCCTCTGAAACAGGGACATGAGAGGGGACTTCTCTACACCCAGAGGAAAGGAATGAATCAGAGAAGGACCTGAACAAGCCGATCTTGCTGATTTCCTCCCACTAGATCATACCCCTCCGCCCTCTAGTCATTTGACTATCCGTGAAAATACATGGTTTCATGTTTTTGGTTTTGAAGATTCCTGTGTGACTCAGCACTTAAATAATTTTGATTATGCATCTTTCCAATTCATCTATCTTTTGTTATGGAGACTTCAGCCATGAGTTCTGCAATGGGTGAGAAAAGATCCCCTTACAAGAGAATTTTTCAAACTTCAAATTGCTCTCAGGGAAACTCACGTCCAGGGAAA
>NW_006188867.1:0-616 GCF_000334495.1 Tupaia belangeri chinensis | reverse complement strand
TAAGGCTATGATTTATTTAAAGAATTATTGTGGGGGTGGAGGAATCTTATATCCCTGTTATTGCCATAGGGAGAACTGTTGACCATAAGATCTGCAAGCATCTCCAGGACTAGGCAAAGGGCATTTGCTTTTATAGAGGAGGAAGTAAGGCTAGAACAAACCTGATGTAGGAAAAGGGATAAAAGAGTGGCAGATCCGATAGCAGATCAGAGAACGCTTTATCCTGAGAACATCTTCTTTCCCAGGAGGGCCCCATACAGATAGGCTCCCTGCTGGCTCAGGCTGAGGGTGGGATGAATCTCAGGGGCTTGAAGGAAGAAAAGAAGCATAAAAGTCTGGTTAAGATGCAGCTACTTCTGATCAATCCGTGGGCACAAGTCGTTCAGCCAATCATCCCTGAGGCATGAGGAAATTTGGAGGGTGTGCATCTGGCCTTGTTACAGGTAAACCAGGAGACATCGTTATCAGGCTTATCGAAGTCCCACAGGGAAGGAAAGTTCCTTGCAGTATGCTTTTTTTCGGAATGCAAAAATGTGGTGAGATTCTTAGCCTTCGCTGTTTTCCAGAATCACAGGGCTTAGATAAAGTTCAATGCTGTCAGTGGATAGGAGAACAC
>NW_006188866.1:0-616 GCF_000334495.1 Tupaia belangeri chinensis | reverse complement strand
TGAATGAATAAATAAATCTTAAAAAAAAAAACTCCCCAAAAAACAAAACAACAAACAAACAAAGAATGGCATATATTACCACGTCTTTTTTGAGCTTTAGCCACAGAGAGGTGAAGTTTGCCCAAGCTTACACAGCCAGGTGACAGAGCTGGGATTTGAACTGGGTTGCTGGACTCTGGAGTCCCTGTATCTTCAAGATATTGTTATGTGCCCAGAGGTAAAGCTGAATGTTGTGCTGCCTCAGAATGAAATGCTTAACGATAATTCTGAATGATTCACTATCCTACAGTCTAGGATAGTGAACTCTGGTTTATTTTTTCTTACGGCAGTGAGTGTTTGCTTTTTAAGTTCCACATATGAAAAAAGAAAGCTTCTCCAAATTGAAGAGGAAGTATGACCAGACACTGCATGCTTAGTCAACGGGAAAATTTCAAAATAAGAAACATTATACGTTTGAGGAAGTCGGTCAACAGGCCAACAGAAAAATCAGAGAAATGTGAACTTCTCTATAGTGATTGTTTAAAATGGAAGAAACAACACAGAAGCAGTGTACATCCTAAATTTGTACTTGGTCCAAGTTGATGATCCTTGAATGTGGTCAAAAAGAGACACGTAC
>NW_006188865.1:0-616 GCF_000334495.1 Tupaia belangeri chinensis | reverse complement strand
TCTCTCTCTATATATATATATAGACATATATCTCTGGCAGGTGCACTTGTCCCATGGCAAATTAAAAGAAAAAAATAAATAGCTTTTTAAAAGTATTGGAAGAGTCTGTTAGGTTGGGCACCTCCAGAAACAGACTTTGAGACAAGAATTAAAGTACAAGTAGTTTATTTGGGAGCTACGGAAATCATCTTTGTGTTCAGATTGGGTGGGGGAAGTGACATAAAGGCAGCAAGATAGATAAAATTCTAATACATTATAAAGCTAGCTACTATGATGGATACCTGAAATTTAAGCCATGGGACCACTCTAGAAAAAATCTGTAAAACACACACCTCAGAATTCTCCTATCCAAAGGATGGCCCCATAGTGCAGTGGTTGGACAATGAGCAGACAAATCTGAATCTCTTGTGGTCGACTGGGGTTTGAGTTCCAACTTTGTTGACTTCATACTGGGTGCTTACATGCATACCCAGGATCCCAACAGGATGGAGAAAAAGATTATGGTGTGACCAGTTCCGGTGGGGAATGTTCTCTCTTTCTGTCTCTCTCTTACTCTCTTGTGTGCATCCTCTTGCATAAAAACAACACTCAGTCGGAAAAGCGCTTGCACATCTAT
>NW_006188864.1:0-616 GCF_000334495.1 Tupaia belangeri chinensis | reverse complement strand
TCTCTCTCTGACAAAAACCTCAAAAAAAAAAAAAAAGTCTGTTAAGCCAAATTATATTGGTCTGAGACGACCTCTAGATGCCTATACTCGAGTTTCTATGAACAAACCACAGCCTCACTCAGGAATCTGTTTCCTTACCAAACTGCTGAGCCACAGCCAATCACAGAAGCCATGTTTCAATCAATCACAGTCAGCTCGCTCTTTAAATTATGTTTATATGAGCAAGTACCAAACTGTAACCAGTCCAGCTGCTTCTCTACCTCATCTCTTTCACTTCCACATTTTGTCCGTTGCTTATCTTTTTCTGTGGCGTTCGAATGCGTGGCACCTTGTGTTGCAGGTGCCATGCGTTTATGGACTGCCAAGCTCACGTCCTGCGATCACTAAGAATTAGAAATGTGGACGACAGGAGAGGGTGGTGAAGAGACTCTATTGAAGAAGAAAACTTCCAAAGCACAAAGGGGTCCTGAATGGGTTGCTGTGAAGAGGATCTGCGGTGAGGGGTTTTGATCTAGCAGTCTGAGACATGGGCTTGCTCTCAGATAAGAGAGTTAAGAAGGTGGGCTTCAGAAAACAGCTACATGAGGACCAGCAGATGACGTAATGGCTACATCAC
>NW_006188863.1:0-616 GCF_000334495.1 Tupaia belangeri chinensis | reverse complement strand
AGTAAACCTAGTCCCTTTTCCACCATGGACTAATCACGGGGCGCGGGGGGGAAGGGGGAGAGAGAATGGAGGGGCGAACGAGTGAGAGGTGATGGAGGAGTGTGCGTGGCAGGGCGGGCAGGGGGGTCGCGGAGAAGGGGCGGCGAGTGAGAGGGAAGAAAAACAAGAGAGAGAGAAACGTCAGCTGCAGACAGACGGACAGACAGACAAGACAAGCCTCCCGCTCCGGGGACACCAAAAGCAGGGAGGACTCAGAAGGAAAGTGGAGCTCAAAGACCCCACCCCCGTGTTGGGATCCATGGCAGCTCTCCTCGCGCCCCCCCTGCAGGAGCAAAGCCCGCCCAGCATCTTTCCCTTATCCGCACCACCTTACGACCCGTTTTAAAAAGGAGAGTCCTCCCCCCCACCTCCCGGGAGGGGACAGGGGACACAGGAGTCCTGCCCTCCAGCCCCAGCTTCTGTGTGCGAGCTCACAGACAGGAGACAAGCAAAAGGCAGAAAGAGAAAGCGAGTGAGAGAATTTGAGAACCGGAAACTCCCCACCCGATCCCCCTTCCAGGTCTGAGTTCCTCCCACCTCTGGGGCTGCCAATCATTCCTTAGTCCCTCCCACCCTG
>NW_006188862.1:0-616 GCF_000334495.1 Tupaia belangeri chinensis | reverse complement strand
AAAAAAAAAAAGAAGAAAGAGGAAAATTAATCATGAATTTATGTGGGTACTTGCAATTCAAATTTAAGGTTTAAGGCAATAAGTTTGATGTGATAAAGATGTCGGTAAGGAAGGAAACACCAAGGAACTTCAGGGTACGGGTGTGGGCGGCATTTAGGATACTAGAGGAAGATAGTGGGAGATAAGCCTAGATATGTGGGTTAGGATTCAATTTCACAGTCTCTGACAGCCTTTGCGGCTGAATGTACAAATGCTCATTTTATCCTGTGATTGGTGGTCACGGCTGAGCAAAAAGAAAAGTAATCTCAGAGAGCCTTGGGCTACAGCATCAGTTACTATGGCCCTAAGGGGGGCAGTGCCAGGGAGGCTCGGGAGGGGAAGAACGAGTCCCGGAAGCCAGTGTAGAGCGATAAACTAAGCTTTGAGTGGCAACAGTGCCTGGACTGTGACACTTATTTAATCAGCTGCTCATTTCGCCATTGGGCAAATATTTACCCAGCACCGTTTTAGGAATGGGGTCTAACACAGTGAACCAAATAGCCCAAGAGAGTCCCTGTCCTGACAGAGGGGACCCAGCTACTTGTCTTTCCTGCCCCTATTCCTTTCCAAAGAGTGT
>NW_006188861.1:0-616 GCF_000334495.1 Tupaia belangeri chinensis | reverse complement strand
AATCACTGTAAAAAGGCAAAACAAAAATGCTTATGCTGAAAAAGGTGAAACTTTTGCTTATTGCCTGAGACAGCTCTGAGGACTCTTACTGCTTGTGCAACACAGCTTGAATAACAATGATTCTACCTGGGCCTTTCGTAACATAGTTGTACATCTGTGTAAGGTACAAAAGAGGGTTAAAAAAACCCGATACCCATCATCTTATCTCAAAGTGTTTATGGGTTACTATTCCATTTGACCTAGTCATATACCAGAAGAATATTATTTGATAATAAAATAGACAAATCTGAAATAAAAAGCAGTGTTTTGTAATGGAGGAAAACATTTTAAGTTTTATTTTAGTCTCATCTACTACTCAAAAGATATTAATTCCTTAATAGGTGCCTATGAAAGAACATTTTTACTCTCATTTGGTCTGAGTTATCTTCCTTGCCACTGCCTTTGTGCATATCAATATCAGTCAGTATATGTGGTACTTGTCAAAGTGGGATCATCTAAAATGTTTGAAAATAAGTCAATCAACAGCTCTGGTTATCACTTAGAAAACTTGGGTTTAGGTCCAACTGTACCTATTCACCCTGTGAAACTTCAGCAGATCACTTAAGGATTTGAAAAA
>NW_006188860.1:0-616 GCF_000334495.1 Tupaia belangeri chinensis | reverse complement strand
ATGGATTTCAATTTCTTTGACACCAAAATAAACTTGTAATGCAATTCTATTTTTCCATGAACTTTCTGATGATTTCTCATATGGCCCCACTTATTTTTGTTTTAAAATGTTTTATCTTAGCCATCTATGTTGCTCTTAATATATCACAGAAATTCTCTGAGACAGCGCCGGGCACTGTTAGAAGGATAGAAAAGCAATAGAAACTCTTTCATAACTGGTAGGGCAACTCTGGGTAATAGTCCCAGTTGCTTAATCCCACCTCATCATCAGAATTTGACTTCTCTACAATGAAATGTACAACTGAATGTTAGTGTCAGCACCTGATGCTTTCTAATTTGATAAATAGCTATAAACCTAAATATTTAAGTAAACAAAAAGTAAATCCTCCCCAGAGTTTGGGAACTGCAATCTACTCTATACCAGACAGATCGTTTATTCAAATATCACGATGCTGAGTATCATGTAGGTATAACAAACCAATAAATAACCAACCTCTTCATATTATGTGGAGAAATCCCATAATTTTGTGCACACAGCCTATTGTACATACTATGCTATGAGGTCAATGCAATCATTGCTTTCTAATGCCACTTTAAATTGAAATGTTATGTTTTTT
>NW_006188859.1:0-616 GCF_000334495.1 Tupaia belangeri chinensis | reverse complement strand
GGGCATGTGTGTGCACCTGGCATGTCCATGGAGACCCCAGGATGCAAACTGAGGATCTTCCCATGTGGATTCAGTTGCTCCACCACTGTGCCACCACTTGACTCCTGGTCAAAGGCCTTGAATCCACTCTACGTAGGAGTGCCTCCCCAGATCTACTCCAGCTCTGTCTACCTTTGGGAACTTCAGTCTCATATTTGTTCAGCCTCATGTTCAATATCTATATTTGGGTGTCTAATAGATATCTCAGGTTTATTTTGTTCCAGATCTCCTGCTTCTCTACCCACCTCCAAATGTGTTCCTCCACCAGTCTCAATCTTCTCCATCCCAGTAAATAACACTCATTTACATAGATAATTAGGCCAAAAACCTTGAACATATTTTTAGCTTCTTGATTTTCTTACCCCTCATATTCAATAGAATGTTCCTACTCGAGAATCTAAAACTTCTCTTCATCATCACTATTACACCCTTGTCCCATACTACATCCACTCTCACATAGATTACTGCAGTAGCCTCTTAACTGGTCTCCCTGCCTCTGTCCTGTTCCCTACTTTCTTTCTTTCTTTTTTTTAAATCTTTTTTATTTTATTACTATTATTTTTTGAGAGGTTTTTGC
>NW_006188858.1:0-616 GCF_000334495.1 Tupaia belangeri chinensis | reverse complement strand
ATTTTAATTTCTTTTCTGCATTCACTCACTCTACATCACATAGCAGCAAAATATAGAAATTTAAAACATTCCCATCTTGTTACATATAAAAGCATTTAGGATTTGTGGTCATTGGGTTTTCTTTTTTCAAAACAATTTTTATTTTATATAATACTTACTGATATTTAGGCATAAGAAGAAATCTCAGAATTAACACTTTTGCAAGTTGTTTTTTTTTACATTGCTCTTTCCACCTGCTACTCTATGTTAAAAATATTTTTATAATGATACCAATATTTTCACCATTTAGATTTTGTTGCAAAAATCCGCATAATTATAAAATATATTCCAATGGAGTCAATCCTTACCATGAGTCCTTTTTCTCTTTGTATCTCTGTGTTCCTGGAATAACTATGCTAATTCATCTCTTCTTTGGTGAGATTTTATTGCCAGTGTGATTATGTTTTATCTTTATGGAATTCTTTTCCTTCAGTTCTTTCTGGACTGAGAAGATTTTCCTTTGCCTTCATTAGTAATAAAATAGCAACTTTTTAAAATGTAATATCTTTCAGCCAAATTTCTTCATAATGTTGTCTGCATGTTTTCAGTGTCTCTAGCACTAATATTATTCAGACCT
>NW_006188857.1:0-616 GCF_000334495.1 Tupaia belangeri chinensis | reverse complement strand
CAGAGTTTGAAGTACGCCTATTCACTCACAGTTCAATCTGTGGTTAGAAATGTTTGCTTAGAGTTTGGTAGCTCTGTGCCAGAGATACAGAAACTATAAGAAAAGTGAGCAAGTACATGAAAAACAAGCCACAAATCGAATCCTTGGTGATACAAAATTGAATCCTTGGTGACACACATACATACACATAAAACTTCATGTATATATTAATTTTTTATTTTTGCTAGAGATACTTGTGATATCCAAGAGAGATTGAAGAGAGAGTGAAAAAGAGAGCGAGACTAAGGCACATTCAATGGAGTCTCACTATACCACAATTTCTTTTCCCTAGCTGTCCAGTGTTTCAGGATCTTGGGCATATGCAGACATAATTGATGTGTTTTTCAGGTCAGCCCAGGATCCAAACTTATAGTCAGTTGTATGGCTTCCAGCACTGTGCTGCACTACCTACTGTACCACCAGGGTAGACCAGTGACACCAGTTTTGAAAAGAAAATTGCAGAGTAAGAAGTAAGTAAAGGTAGTAAGAATAAATGTATTAACTAATGGGAAAGAGGGACCAGCAGGGGGCTTGGTGGTTAAGGTACCTAGACCCGGTGGCTTGAAACTCATGCTAG
>NW_006188856.1:0-616 GCF_000334495.1 Tupaia belangeri chinensis | reverse complement strand
ACATAACCATTACACCATCTGTTGGTCCCATGCCCTTTATTCTTAATACTGAGACAAGAGCCTATCTGAAATTCAGAAAGTTTTCAGTAGCATCCCCTCCCTGAGAGTGGCATTCAGGAAGCTGAGCATGGGTGGGAGACTGTGCCAAGGACCGAACCCACTGTAAGACAGGACCGTAGCATACCTCGTCTTTGTCGTTCCCTCCTGTTCTCTCCATGCCCTACCAGGAATAACAGATGGAAATCCCACATTCAACCAGCTATGGGTAAGCTTATCCATTGTATCAGCATTTACCCAACCCAATGTGGGACCACACAGCATCCTGGGCAAACAGTGAGAAGCCAAAGACAGGCTGGAGCAGCAAGGAGTGAGGAGCTGGTAGGTGTGGGTTCTGGATTCGAACTGTAGGTACCCTTGGGCAAGTTATTTTGTAGCTCTGTGCCTCCGTTTCCCCATATATCAAATGGCATGCTTGGCCTATAAAGTAAGCGTTCCAAAAGTATTAGCTATTATGAAACATTCGTATGTATTATTACTAGCCTTATTTTAAGAAAAGAGACAGAGTATGGGGGCTGGCAGGTGCCATAGTGGTAAGGACACTGGGCTCCCACATGGC
>NW_006188855.1:0-616 GCF_000334495.1 Tupaia belangeri chinensis | reverse complement strand
AAATAAAATAATTCTAAAAAAAAATATATGATTGCTTCCAGGGCTGTGTTCAGACATGGCCCCCACGCTGAATTCCAGCAAGTGGAGAGCAGGGTCACGTGCTGACATGGGTGTGCTAGAGTTTGTCCACCCTGCGTGGGAGTTTGCACGCTCCTGTTGCTCGTTCACTCCTGTATCCCCACCCGGGCACACGCAGGACCAAGACGTGCTCGCAGAGTTGCACTGTGGTCACTGGAGAGGCTAGCCCTCCAGTTGGATATTGGCTGTTATTCCTGTCCACCCCTCAACTGGCAGAACCCCCTTACCAAATCTCCAACCACCATGTATGATCTGTCTTTAGAGTTAAGAAGTCCCATCTTAGTTGGCAATAAGTTCCTCAGGGACGTGGAGTGGGAATTCTAGATGGAACCAAGGTAAGAAAAAGGACGGTGAGGGTCCCAGTGTCTGGAGGGTCCTGTTTTAAAGCTGAAAAAGAAGGGGCAGACGGGTACCGACCAGTGCAGTGGAATGGCGTGGGTGTGCGGGGGAGTGCAAGGGCCGTCTCTTCCACCCCTTCCCTGAGTCATCTGAGTGACCCACACCCTCTCACTCAGGCCTGGCTATTCTGAAGCACAGA
>NW_006188854.1:0-616 GCF_000334495.1 Tupaia belangeri chinensis | reverse complement strand
TCCACCAGCAGGCTGCTGAGGGATCCTGGAACGTGGAGTCCAGATGCTAACTCAAAGCACATTCTTCTGAGGTCTGCCTATAGTAATAAGGTTCTTTTTGAGGCTGTCTCATACTATGAGAATGGGAAAGCTGAAGTTCCACTTTTTATCTCCTATTTTTACACCATTTCATTTTCTTTTATTGAAATGGAAATATTGAGTCATCGGGAAGCAGAAAAATAAGTCATGACTTTGCCGACAACCTACTATTTCCCATCTTGAACAGATAAAAAAAAATCGATAAATATTCCATTTGCACTGCAGAACGTTATAAGACATGTTTTAGGTCCCTGTGAGTCACTTTTAGTAAATACTTATTTTTAAATAGTGGACATGCATATTCCTAAAAGAGCTTTGGAAAAAGCAGAATACAGAATTCATTTTCTAGGATGATGTAAGGGAGAGTGAACCCTAATTCTTCTAGACATTTATAGTAGAATTTAGAGTGTTTATTAGAGTGTCAACACTAGCTGACAAGCTAATGGCAATAAAGAGATGTAAAATTGGGCTTAAAACTGGAACGTGAGGGGCTGGCGGGTGGCACGATGGTTAAGAGCGCTGGACTCCTACATGGCCG
>NW_006188853.1:0-616 GCF_000334495.1 Tupaia belangeri chinensis | reverse complement strand
TTTTTTTTTCCTGCATGAAAGGCCCCCCTCTTCTCTGGGGACTGTTCACCTCACCACCATCGGGTAGCCGTCATGGAACCATGTGGTCTGAGCTGTCACTTCCGGGCTGAGCGGCCACGCTGAGCTTCTATTCCCCAGCTGTGGAGCAGGGCCAGTAGCTGCCCTCAGAACCTGGGGTGGACAGCCTCGCCATGCCGTGGGCTGTGGCGTACTTGAAGAAACAGGAGAGCCCCATGGCCACACCTGCCCCTAGGGCTGAAGCCAGGACAAGAGCTCACAGGCACAGCAGAGGGGGACAGAGGGAAGCCCAGGCTTCCGCCCACCATTTTGTAGGCTCCTGCGGCCCAGCTGAAATGGCAACTGAGACAGACCAGGAGGCAGGGCGCAGGGACATGGGCTGAGGAAGAAGCTCTGGGGTGTTTCTAGCCCTTGAGAGACATGGACTGGCCGTCGTGAGAAAGTGATTCTTTGCTTTCTCTGTAGGGGAGGGTGCCTCTGGGTCTCCACTGTGTGATAGAACTGGGGGCACATTAGAAGATCCAGCTCTAAGTGTCCAGGCACCCCAACCTCCTGCATGATCTTGAGCAGAGTGGGGTCTGCAGGCAGCAACAGCAGA
>NW_006188852.1:0-616 GCF_000334495.1 Tupaia belangeri chinensis | reverse complement strand
CTGCCTTAACCTCCATACCACTGGCTGGCCCCTAAATCTTAATTTTTTAAAAAATCACCTAGACTCGGATATCTCTGTTATTAGCCACACAACAGATGAGAACAGTCCCCAATATGACCTGGTCTTGAACAGACAAACCTAAGGACAATTTTTTATTCATTTAATTTTCCTCCCTTTGTATTCCAGACACGAGGAAGTGTCTGATGGTGGAAAGAGCGTAACTTCTAGTCTGGAGCTTGGCAGTCTGAGAGCCCTCACATCCAGGTGTATGACCTTCAGCCAACCACTTACACAGAATCTCAATGTTCTTTCCCATAACTTAAACATACTAGCACACAGGTCACAAGGGGATTAGGATACTTAAAGGGGAAAGCATAAGAAAGTACCCAGGACAAGCTCAGGACCTAGAGAATTTCAACGAATGCTATTTTTCTTTAAGCACAAAGGTCACTGACTTCCCTGCTGACCTGGACTGAGACTCTGAGCAAGCGAGCCAGAAGAAGATTGTTCAGCGTTCCTCTAGTGGAGACTTCTAATTGTCCCACAGTATCTGCTTGCCTCTTTTCTTGGTGATCAAACCTTCAATTTTTAAAATATTTATTTATTTACTTATTTA
>NW_006188851.1:0-615 GCF_000334495.1 Tupaia belangeri chinensis | reverse complement strand
TTTTGTGGGAATTAAGTGAAAAGTTTTTGCTTGGCACACATTGGATGCTTAATACATAGTGACTATTTTACTGTAGCATTCAGAAATGATTCATCTAGGGGAAAACTGCATAGTGTAGTGGATGAGGGCGAAGACTCTGGAGTCTGATGTTTTTGCACAAACCTACCTTTGACAATCACTGACCATGTGACCTGGGGCTAGTTGCTCAGTATATTAAATTGGAGTTAATAATATTACTTAGTCCAAATGATTGTTATGAAGATTTAATAAGGTAATATTTGTTGAAGTGCTTATAATAGTTTCCAAAATGTGAATGTTGGGTAAATGTATACTATAAAAATAAAATGGACAAATAAGTAGAAATAGTATCTCAGCACATTTCTCTGGAACATATCAGACCAATGACAACTATAATTAAGTGAGAATTCTTGGCCTGAGATGACTAAAAATGTTTTCCCAGACTTCAGTCCTAGTTTCTATTTTTTAAATATCCCTCAAAGTCAGCTACTTTTTCTTTATCCAGAAAATGATTGTTTCAGCCCTTGATCTTTTTTGGCCTTTCACTACATGCACAGTTAGAAAAGCAATAGGTCCTAAATAATTATTCGTGGAAGT
>NW_006188850.1:0-615 GCF_000334495.1 Tupaia belangeri chinensis | reverse complement strand
CTTCTCTCCACATCTGTGCTGATCCAAAACCGACCCAAAGAAACTGCGGTCTACAGACAACAGGACATGACTCCGCCTTGGAAAGGCAGGTGCTGCCATTTGCCACATGACCCTGGAGGATGTGATGCTAAGAAGTAAGCCAGACACAGCCCGGCCAATGCCAGCCACCTCGGTCCCACCGGGGATCTACAGGAGTCGACTCACGGAAGCATGGGCAGAACGGCGGTCACCAGGCAGGCGGTGGGCGGGACGGCAGAAATGAGATGACCTTGTATGCAGAGCAAGTAGTGCAGAGGCCTAACGGACGTGAGCGCTGCAGTGCCTAACGCTGCATTCGATGCTGCAAATTTGCCAAGGGAGATTTCAGGTGCTCTTTCCTTTGGAGGGGGAAAAAGAGCAGCTATCAAAAACGTATGTTAATTTGCTTGCTGCTGTAATCACTTCACGGTGTCTATGTATATTAAAACATCCTGGTGTAGACCTCAAATATATACAATTAAAACGACAAATTTTTAAAAGTCCCACTGATCTCAAACGAAGGGGGAGATGCACTTTCTCGGCTGGAACTCGTGCTCCCTCGGCTGCAGCAGGTGCAGGCGGGCGTGCAGGCGGGCA
>NW_006188849.1:0-615 GCF_000334495.1 Tupaia belangeri chinensis | reverse complement strand
TTTTAAATGGCATTAACCCTCTCCCTCAAGACATTAATTTTACAGTATAGACCAGTTTGATCTTGGCGGGAGATTACTGGTAATGCTTGACAGGGATTCTCTGTTCTCTCTTTGGCCCATTCACTGATCAGACTTGCCATTTTTCTGCTGCACTTTCCCCTACTAATTTCCACGAGCCATGGATGTTGAGCTGATGGAGGGTGACCCTCCGTAACAACGACCTGGCTTAGTCCTTCATGCTGGAAGGAAATAAGTATGAAGCATTTTACGCAATGCTTTTGACTTTATGTTCCTATCATCGGGTCAAGGGATCACGGCGAAATTCCAGTCTTTTTCAATGATAAGGAAAAACCAAAAGAGTAGATTTTTACTGAGATAAGAGCTACTGTTTATACCATGCGCCCAGGACTGTGTTCTGTTTCCTCACATCGCTTAGAAGGCAGCTTTATGGCCACCTGCACTTTAGATACAGGGAAACCAAGGTCAGGAGCCTAAACCCACTCGGGTCAACAGCTGTAAATGGTAAAGCCTGGATCCAAACTGGACAATTGGTCTTGAGTCCATCCTTTTAGCTGCTGCACCTGCTGACTCCCCACTGAGACAGTAATTATCATT
>NW_006188848.1:0-615 GCF_000334495.1 Tupaia belangeri chinensis | reverse complement strand
CAGGGGCAGGTGGTGCAGGGCAATCTCTAGGTGCAGAGCAGGGCAGGTAGCGAGAGCCTGGGGGAAATGATGCATCTCAGGTTCAGAAAGGTCCTTCTGGCCAAGAGGGGTGACTGCATTACAGCAAGGCCACCTGGAGGCCATTTTCATTGCAGAGTTGGAAGGATAAAGAAGCCAGGTATGCTTCTTATTCTGCACCTCATCACCCCAATGGGACGCCTCTGGCATTTGGGTTCCCAAACACTGGGGTTCTGAAGGTCCGGGACCAGGGGAGGTAAGGATCCAGGTTGCAGCTTCTGAGCAGCTGGTCATTGGGGTCTAAGGGACTCCATTGGAGTCTAAGGGATGCCAAGCCTTCTTTCTGCCTCCTGTCTCTTGCCTCAGGATTCAGCGTCTCAGGGAAGGGGCTGATTGGCCAGGCACACCACGCCCATGGGTGGGAAGGCACGTCGATTGACTGCCGGCCGCACCAGGGATGCAGTGGCTGTGGCTCGTCTGGGGTTATTTGATGGAGAAAAAAGAAAAAAAAAATCTGTGTATTGGCTTCAAAATATGGGGAGAAACTGCCAAACCGAAAGAAAGAAATATTGAGAGAAAGGTCAGCCCTATGAGGCG
>NW_006188847.1:0-615 GCF_000334495.1 Tupaia belangeri chinensis | reverse complement strand
ATCTGGTTCCCTTAACCACTGGGCTACTGAGACCAGCCAAACTTTCTCAACTCTTAACCCTCTGCTCAAGTCTCTGGACATTTTTCCACCGACCTCTCCTCTGTCTCGTTCGGTCTGGAGAAGCAACATGGGGACCGTTCTGTGGCTGCACACCTGTGATGGCACAGGAGGTGCACACTCGTGTGTAAGCGCGTCAGCACACAGATAGTGGTCCATGGGGCTATTTGCGCCAGTCGCTGTGCCGAGGGGTTCAGTCTGGTGGGGTGCAGACTCGCCGTAAGTTACTAGGAGCCTAGCAGAAAGTACACCCTCCTCCCCACGGACCCTGGACCACGACCGCTGGAGGGTAGGGGTCTTGCCTTGGGGTACATACCCCAGCACCCGCCACAGTGCCCAGACAGGCCAGGAGCTCATGCTGTGAAGGGATGAGTGAGCAATTTAATATACGAACGGGCTGGGCCCAGTGGGGCACAGTGGGGACACGAGACGCTCGGTGAGGCAGTTCCACGGGGAGAGCCCAGCTGGGATCTGGAGACCTCCAGGGCACCAGGCACGTGGTCCGGGTCGGCTGCACTGAGGGGAGGGTGGCGGTGTCAGGCCCCTGTGGAGGGTGTG
>NW_006188846.1:0-615 GCF_000334495.1 Tupaia belangeri chinensis | reverse complement strand
TGTGCTCAGGCAGACACTGGCAGAATACTTCTGTTTTCAGGAAGATTGAGAGTCCACAGAATACCAAATATTAAAAAGAAAATAGAAAAAGAAGGAGGAAAAGACAGAAACTATGTGGAAAGGGATTTCTGACAGACCCTGACAGTTCTTCAGCCTAACTGTATGAATTAAGAAGAGTGTTGTATGGGGCTTTGGTGACTCAGTTGGACTTCACAGAAAACAGAGAAGATGTCATCCCACGTGAACTCAATGGCACCGGCAAATTCTAAGAGACTGTGAACAGTGACGACAAAGAGGAAAAGATGGATTATATGGAAGAAGATGGCATTATTAAATGATAGAGGGAGGAAACTTAGACATGTCGTAAAGTGGTGATATGCGAAGTTGAAACGAGACACACACGCTCTGGCAGTGGTGTGTCACTTAAGAACCTGGCAGGCAGTTGGAAAGAAACAACTGTAACTCAGAGATTTGGGACCAAAGGGTTTCACTAAATTGGTATCTGTGGTGAGACAGAATATATGGGGTGTACAACTGGTTGTGAAGAGAGAGCAGAGACTGAGAAGAGACAAGGGTTACCTGAAAGTGGAATAGAATCCGTCTGAGAGTTAGAAA
>NW_006188845.1:0-615 GCF_000334495.1 Tupaia belangeri chinensis | reverse complement strand
AAATCTCAATAAATATTAATAAATAAAAACTCCTATTCACTGACTCTTTTATTCTCTAAACATGAACTGAGCATATTGTTTTACTAGTAGTTGGGATCCTAGGATAAGCAAGAAACACTCTTCTCTAAAGAATTGTAGAGTCTAAGACAAGCAGCAAGAAAGATGGTGAAATGTCTAAACAATAAGAGACCCAATGAACAAAAGACATAAAGTACAAATAAAGAGAATGGAGAAATGGAATTGTAGATGGGAACGGCCACATATAATATCTTGAGACAAGGCAATTAGGGACTTAGAGAAACTGTAATTCCTTCAGTGTGAGTTGATTAGGAATCTGGGTGTTGAGTGGGAGGGAGAATGATCTTATAGAACACAGTATATGAATAAGTTTAGAAAATCTCCAAGTCATGATTACAAACTGGCAATATCAATGTGGTCTAAGTGTGCAGGTCAGCTGTAGAGATGGACTACAGACATGGTAGACACCACACTCTGTCTTAGCATCACCGCTATGTCCTATTATAAAAAGCATTACTAATTTCTTTGCATCATTCTAGGTGAGACATATCTCTTGACTACTCTACTTTCCAAATATCTTGAACTCTTCAGATATCT
>NW_006188844.1:0-615 GCF_000334495.1 Tupaia belangeri chinensis | reverse complement strand
TAGCAGTCGGCCACGGGTGCAAGAGGCGAGCCACGGGTGCAAGTCGTTGCAGTGACACAGCCCGGAGGCTAAGGGGAAGACACCAGCCGCCTGCTTCCAGTCTCCTCCCACAACCTCGCCCGTGGAATGGTGCACAGGCATGAGGAGGATCAGCACAGAGGAGGAGGGAGCGCCCGCAGAAGGCCCTGGAAGTTTTATGGAGTCAGGGTTAGAGGAGACAGAGTGGAAGGGACCTGGGCACCAAGCCAGAGGAGGAAGTGTCTCCAGGGTCTCCCCTCCTCCCCAGCAAGGAGCCCTCAGCTGAGATGCCTGAAGAAGACTGCCCAAGGCCTCAGATAAAGAGCCGAGGAGGAGGATGTCAGGCTCCGCAGAAGGCAGATCTGGGAAGGGCATGGCCTCCAGGGGCCGAGTCCTCCTCTGTAGCTCCCACGACCGTGCCTGTGTGTGGTGGAGGGCGGCAGCTCCCCTGGGACGCCTGCCAGGGAAAGCCTTTGTAACTGTCCAGAGCCAGGCCTGAAAGGCCACACGTGGGTTTTACCCAGAAGCTGGAGCCTAACTGGATGCTTCACGTGAAGGGAATCAGACCATATTCACCCTGTCATGTCTGGCTTCTCT
>NW_006188843.1:0-615 GCF_000334495.1 Tupaia belangeri chinensis | reverse complement strand
CCAACTCTGGGAAGAGCTGTTAACCCTTTGGTGCTCTTCCAGACACCTCAGGACACTGGAAAAGGCTTCTGCTTGACACGGGCCCTCCCCACCTATCCGCAGGTGTAAGGAGTGATGAGCCAGTAATGTGACCTCCCTGAGTGTCAGCGCAGTCTGCAGCCTCACAGAGACGACAGCGGTGCCCGCTGCGAGTTTCAGTTTTTGTTTCTGGCTTCGACCTTTTGTGTCTAGAGAAAATGCCATCCTGGAATTTGTTACAGATGCAAACTCTCTGCCTTGGCTCAGACCTGTCGATTAGACAGTCTGGCCGGAGGATCTGCCACCTCTTTCAAGTCCTCCGCTGATTTCCACACACTGACCCTTTTAGTTTAGACCTTACGTCTCTTGTCTCCACCGTCCCTGCAGGCTGCACAGGTCCTTAGCTCCACCGACACCTTTGGAAGAGCCCCAGTGCTCATCTCTGTCCCCACGATTAGGAACCAGAGAAAGAGAGTGTTGCAGCTGCACCAAGACGGAGGAAGGCCAAAGTTTACGAAATAAAATTAGACTTATTCAATTACTCTGTTCTGTCATCCACCAGAAATTTTACAAGTTGCACGGAAACCCTTTTCAAAA
>NW_006188842.1:0-615 GCF_000334495.1 Tupaia belangeri chinensis | reverse complement strand
TTCTTGGAGACTCGCTCCTGTTACCGCAGAGAAATCTTTGTGTTCCACACCTCCTTCTTCTGCCTCTTCTCACCAACAAAGACAGGGACCCCCTTTTCTCTATATTTTCTTTGCGTGTTGCTATTACTGTATTTCCTCAACTCTAAGATCTACTTATTGTAAGATGCACTATTATTGTGGGCATAGACCCTGCTGTATGATGTTCCGTCTATGTAAACTAGAGCCCAACTGCAGCAATATTGAACTATGGAAAATGTGGGTGTAGGTCAATGAAGGAGGATCTATCATGCATACCCTGGATTGAAGGGGTGTGTCTTCCTCCCACCATGTGCTAGATGTTATTCTGCCCTCCCTCTTCACATTGTCCCCCCAGCACAGACCAGAGTTTACGCTGAGTGTTAAGAGCTGACGCCATGTCTTAATTCAGCAACATTCATAAGAATGATGGACACAAGAGGAGTCTAACATTAACTGAGACTTTTATTTTTAAATAAAGCCTTACCTTTCTCTTTTCTATCATTTCATTTTCTTTGAAAAGAAAAAGATCTTTGAAAAAGATCTTATAAGGCCTGTCCTTTTTGACTGAGTCATCTTTTCTTCTATCTGAAAAAAAAA
>NW_006188841.1:0-615 GCF_000334495.1 Tupaia belangeri chinensis | reverse complement strand
CAGGATGAAGACAATCAAGGAGCTGGGTCTGGAGCGTTTCGTCGGGGCCACCCCCCCTGCCTCGCTCTCCCCATCCTTCCCTGAACTCTAAGCAGCAGCTCAGTCCTGGGGGCGCTCCCAGCCGAGTGTCGGTGACCACTCCTGGGAAGGTGATGGACAGCAGAAGGAGGCAGAGACGGAGCGAGAGAGAGGAAGAGCAGGACGGTAGAGGGAAAATGGAGTAGGAGAAAGAGGAGACTGGAGGGAGACCAGGAGGGAGGCAGAGAGAGGGCCGCTAACTCTCAAAGGCTACACAGACTGCCGGTATTTAAGCCACACCCACAAGAAAGGAAGACAGTATTTTGTATCATATGTCACGTATTGTATCGATCCATCTCCATTTCAGTTCAATAAACACCCAATACGAGTTGTAGTTGTCGCAGTAGATGCGACTTTTCAGTGCCCTTCACAACCGTCACCCCACACAGCAGAGTCCCCATCATCTGTGCCCCTTTATGTACAGCACGACACCCAGCCGTGGGGTGTGGCTCCTAGAAGTTCCAGTCTGTTTTCCGCAGCTCCTCCCCCGAGGACCATGCCTGAAAACTCCAGCTACTGAGAAAAGTACCAGTTCTG
>NW_006188840.1:0-615 GCF_000334495.1 Tupaia belangeri chinensis | reverse complement strand
ATTAATTGTTTGACTTTCCTAATACATTTCCATTTTAACTAGATTACGTCTGTATCAAAGGAAAAGGGATGTGTCTAAGATGTCAGTGTCTTGGGTGCACACACTCACTCTTCCTGGGGCATCGCAGCTTTGTGATCTGGATTACAGAGAGCTCTGTTCTGCTTCTTAGCAGTCTCACCTGAGACTGTTCTTGCTTTTGCTCTACTTTGAGTTATGCACATGGTTCACCTTGCAGTAGACTCTCCCCTTACCTAACTGTACAAAAGAAAAATGATTTGGAGAATTTTAATCTTGTGGAGTCTCACGGCCAACAACAAAAAATTTCCAAATGAAGTGACAGAGACTATCAAAAGATGAAATTGCCACACATATATTTTAATATATTTCTGGTAATCTCTTAGGGGAGAGTTATTTCTTGTATTGCTCAAGTAATACGATTTGATTTTGATCTTTCAGTTGAGCCCTTCATATCAATCTTTGCTCCATACTTATAATAAAGTCATCACTGAAAATATTTTTACAGAAAATGTTTTATAAAAAGAAATACAATGGCATTTCCACATATCCCCCTACCCCACCCCACCCTCTCCACAGAACTAAACAGCTACCCTATTA
>NW_006188839.1:0-615 GCF_000334495.1 Tupaia belangeri chinensis | reverse complement strand
TTAGTCAGGGTTGACACCAATGACTCTATTTGATTCTGAAAAACTTTCGTACCACAGGTATTAACAGAACACAAAAACTCTACATCCAACACCGAGAGACAATCCACTGCTCTCCTTCTCACTAAGCTACCTTGTCGGATTGAGAGAGAGGGTGACTCTACTTTCTTTCTCTAAGTTATATCTTAGATAAAGCTGGTATACACACAACCCAGACACACACACCAGAAGAGACTCAAACAATATTAACTTTACTTTTTCCAAAGTCGTATTCTATTAGTGTGTTTTCATATTATGACTGCTGATTTAACAATAAGATGCCATAAAAACAGTTGAAGTTGGCACTGCTTTTATCCTAGAAGTGTTCTTGAAGACCAGGTTCACTAGGGTATTCACTGTCTCCATAGAAAGACTTCATGAAACATTTATTTACAAATTAGAGAGCTTTGCTTTTTTAAACAGAAATTCTTCTTTTCCACTGTCCCTTTCTATTGATGAAAATCTTGTAGCTATTTCAACTAGACTGCACCCAAGGGTGTAGCAAAGGCACTGGTTGTTTTAAACCTTTTCTGGGTGATTCCAATGAGCAGTCACAATTGAAATTCAGTGTCCTAATGC
>NW_006188838.1:0-615 GCF_000334495.1 Tupaia belangeri chinensis | reverse complement strand
ATCAGCAGGAGAGAAATGACATATTTGTAGCCTCTCACATCAAGTGCATTTTCTTCAAGATAAACAACTTATGTCCTTGGTTGCCATGTCCACCTTATAGACCCCCAGTTGATGTGGAGATTCTCCTGGTTTCCAGCCTCACCAAATATACCATGTGGATTTTTACACCTCTGTCCCTCTTTGTTTCATCCATGGGAAATAGCTTTTTCATCCTTCCCCATCCTTTTCAATTTTTACCTCTCATGTAACATATTACCTGTTCTGTAAAACTCATGCCAAAGTTAGTCAGAACCTCCTTTTTCTTCCCACAGTCTT
The DNA here is from genome assembly GCF_000334495.1 of Tupaia belangeri chinensis. NCBI lineage: Eukaryota > Metazoa > Chordata > Mammalia > Scandentia > Tupaiidae > Tupaia > Tupaia belangeri. The sequence continues at coordinate 300 of NW_006188838.1, read as the reverse complement.
GAATCTCATTTTCACCAGAGCTCTTCAAATTCCCTGCTGTGCCTGTTCATGCCTGTCTCATCTGGAAAGTGGAGAACATGTCTTAGTCTTGTATGTGCTATATTAGCCCAACACTGATCAGGACTGCATATTCGATGACTTTCAGTCTTCATTAACTGCAACCAATGACGAGGAACACATTTTACACCATGATCTATTATATATGTTCATTACACATACACACACACATGCACATGTGCACACACAGAGTTGAAACAACAGTTTCACAGGACAAAATTTATCATGACAGAATACCATGTT
>NW_006188837.1:0-615 GCF_000334495.1 Tupaia belangeri chinensis | reverse complement strand
AAAGTACAAATTTATTTTAGTGCAAAGAAGCTTTTGAAATCCATGATAGTTTTATTCAAAATATGCATTTTCCGTGGATTTTGGAAGACCCCTTATATAGCAAGATCTGTGTAAATGCTACCTGGATTTTATAAATAAATGCAGAATTACTTTAAGTACAAAAGATAATGACCAGAGAGCTGTACTAAATAGTGTAAGATGAAAAACAGATGCCTAAGTTGAAGGATCTATGGGGCAGGTGGTATGTGAGAACAAAGATTCTCTAAGTGGTAAATGTGCAGAAAACACCCTAGGAAAAGATGGTAGCATGTGCAATGGTACCAAAATAAAAACTTCTCCTTTTGGGTTCTAACAAACAAATCCCAGCCAACTTGGCAGATGAAAAGCAGTGTTGACAGCCTAGATCACATTGGCCAGCATTAGATTCAAGGCTACTATTAGCCTTTAAGAGAGGGACTAAAGCCATGGTGACTGTGCAGTTATGTTCCTTAGTCAAAAGCTACTTTCATTATGTTGTATATGGTGGTTTTATACCAGCCAAGTTAGTGGCTCATGTCCAGCGTCCAGGCCCTGCTGCCACCCACCTTAAGAAAAAGAAGTTTGGATCCATGTTCT
>NW_006188836.1:0-615 GCF_000334495.1 Tupaia belangeri chinensis | reverse complement strand
CTAATTACAAAAAATACATTCTGCTAACCTCTGTTATTAGATTGGAGGATTTAGTCCATTTATGTTTAGTATAATTACTGGTAAGGAAAGACTTTCATCATTTTGCTTTTATTTTCTATATGTCTTATACCACTTATGTCCTTTCTTTTTCTACATTACTGTTTTCTGTTTAGCTGATTTTTTTGAAGTGAAACATTTAATTCACTTACCATTTCCTAGCATGAATGTTCTATTTTCTTTGTGGTAACCATGGGATTACATTTAAAATTCTAAATTATAACACTAATTTAAATTTATATAAGTTTAAATTCAGTAACATAGAAAAATTTTTTCCTTTCCTGTTTCAGTTATTGATGTCACAAAAATAAAATCTTTCTATATTGAATATTCAAAATTTTAAATGAATAGTTGTCTTTAACTACATTAATCTCTCAAATTATGTAGAAAATAAAATTTACAGTTATAAACCAAAGTTAGAAAGATACTATCTCTTATACTAGTAATTCCTTTTTAAAGTATTTAACTCTTTAATTATATGGCAAACAAAACTGGAGTTGTAAAAAATTGCTGTAATGACACTAATTTCTTTTAAGAATTATTTTATTTTAACTTTAT
>NW_006188835.1:0-615 GCF_000334495.1 Tupaia belangeri chinensis | reverse complement strand
GAAAGCAACAAGATGGCAGCTGGGCTGAGAGCTACATGCACTTCCCACTGCTTGGTTTTCAGAGGCACTGTCAGCAGGTGCCAGGTCCCAGGGAAGGAACCATTGGTACGTGGCTATGCTTCAAGGACCAACCATGGCTTTTGTGTACAAAGCTCTTGGGTGCCATGTGGTATACAAAACCAAAGGCAGAGGTGGTGACTAGGCTGGTTGGCAATGCCCTGGGTCAGGGAGCTCCTGGTAGGCAGCAGACAGCCAGTCACACTGCTTAAAGCCCTGGAAGGGCAGGTGATGCTGCCCTCTTGATAGGAACACGGGGTGTTATCTGCTCCCCAGGAAGCCCGCATGCCGGTTGGCCACACGGGTGCAAGAGGCGCAGCAGGCAGTCTTGTAGTAATTGTAGACACAGAGTCGCGCCTGGACCACCACGTTACAGTTGTAGTACTTGTCCTTGCAGTTTTCATCTGTAGTGGAAGAGAACAAAAAAGTCTCCCTGAGCATTGGAGGCAGCCTGGACTAGTAGGGAGAGAAAGGGTAGAGGATGTAGCTTTCGGTTCAGGTCCTGTTGTTTATGATGTACACAGGTGTGAGTGTGTGAGAGGTCTAACCTCTCTCTCA
>NW_006188834.1:0-615 GCF_000334495.1 Tupaia belangeri chinensis | reverse complement strand
CCCCCGCAGGAACTGCATCGGGCAGACGTTCGCCATGACCGAGATGAAGGTGGTCCTGGCGCTCACGCTGCTGCGCTTCCGCGTCCTGCCCGACGACTCGGAGCCGCGCAGGAAGCCGGAGCTGATCCTGCGCGCCGAGGGCGGGCTGTGGCTGCGGGTGGAGCCGCTGAGCGCGGACCCGCAGTGACCCGCCCGCCTGCGGAGGCCTCAGCCCCAAGCACGTGGTCTTTGCAGATGCCCAGAAATAAAGTGCGTTGTGGTCTCTGCCTGAGTGTCACCGAGGGCCAGCAGGGGGCGCTGCGGACGGCGGGGATCCAGGGGTGGGCGCGGTGGGTGCAGGCGGGGCTGGGGTCGCTGAGCCCAAGACCCTTCCTGCTTAACCCCAAGTTGATGGAAGGTTCTCCTAGAGCCCAAGCAGAGACTTTATCCTGTGGGCAATAGGGAGCCATGGGATGTGTTCGAGCAGAAAAGGGTTCAGGATTTAGGACACATGTAAGGGGCAGGCAGATTGGAGGCTCTGGTTCATAGAGCCACACCCAGAGTGTCAACACATTTTTATTTATTAATTTTTTTCTGGACAGGTGTTTGCTATAGGGTGCGTGTGAATGCCAGAAA
>NW_006188833.1:0-615 GCF_000334495.1 Tupaia belangeri chinensis | reverse complement strand
ATCATATATATTATATATTACGATAATATATGTGATATTTATATATAAATGATATACATATAATATGATATATATATATATATATCATTATTCTTTAAGAAACATATATATATGATACATACGATAAGATCATTTTTTTAAAGTTATTTGTTTCTTCTGAGATAGACAGACAGGAACTCCCACAGGGTTTTCACACTGCAATGAAACCTCTAGCCTCAGTCATCCAAGACTGCGGGCACACATGTCTGGCATGTATGGGGAAAGCTGGATATGAACCCAGGACCTGCCCATATGACTTCAGCATCATGGAGCACCGAGTACCACCACCCACAAAGGCTGGCCAAATGTACACTTTAACATCAATTGAAACTAATCATAATAGGAATCATAACAGGAAGAGTTTTAAAAATTACCTTCTGGGGAGTGGGAATAAAGATGAGTAAAAGTGTGACATGAAATATGTCACTTTTTATCTTTACTACCTTCTCAGAAATTTTATTTCCAAACTATTTTATACATGTGCTTGATATGAATGTTTTTATTCTTTAAGAAACAAAAGTATCTTTTACTTAAAACTACTTACCAAAAAAATAAGCCAATTTTAGTCTCTCCTTC
>NW_006188832.1:0-615 GCF_000334495.1 Tupaia belangeri chinensis | reverse complement strand
TTTTAAGATAGAAATGTTGGCTTTTACTCATATTGGTTTGGTGTTCAGGCTTAGAAAAATTTTATTCTTACATAGTAAATTTTTTTTTAATGTTGGCTATTCCAGTAATTTAGAATTTTTAAGCGCCTAAAGGGTATTTATTGAAATTGTTTGCAAGTATTAAAAAATCAGAATATTCTAAGTGTTTGTCAATAGAATAGTCAATAAATTATAATGTATCTTTACTATAGAAATACTGTGCTATTAAAAAATGAGGTAGGTTGATGTATTAGTAGATGCTATGTTGTTAAAGGAAGAAGACAAGCTGTAAGGCAGTCTGAGTCTCTGCATTGTACAGATATGTGATGTGTGCGCAGGCTTGAGTGCACACAGGCTGTCTGTCTCCCTCTCCCTTGGTTATTGTCTCTTGGAACAAATCCCAGGAAGCTAAATACCAGTCGTTGCCAACCTGCCTCGTGTTTGGGAATGGGAGTGGGGTGATAAATGTTTTTGACTTTTCACTTTGTACCTTCTGCAGTTAAAATTTTCTAACCTTATATTTTATCGTGTACTCCTTTTTAGAAGTTGAAATGGGTGGGATCAGCAGTTGAGATAATGGCTATGTTGCTGAACTCC
>NW_006188831.1:0-615 GCF_000334495.1 Tupaia belangeri chinensis | reverse complement strand
ATCTCAACCACCATGCCACCTGCTAGCCTGCAAAGTTTATTTATATTTAGAGGAAAATCACATATTCATTCAAATTCAAGAGGAAAAAAAAAACCACGGAGGTTAATCAGAATTCATTCATAAGCTATTGGAAGGATGTGTGCTACTTTATTTTTAGTATATTGGCCCATCTGATTTTAAATGTAAGAGCAGTCTTCAAAAGGTTCATGAAAAATGTATGTTATGAAAATATGCATATTTGTCAAATCTTTGCACCCAAATAAGCTGGTGCTTCAATTCCATTTTTCACATTTTGAAGTCCCTTATGTATGTACAATATATATGAGTGTGTGTGTGTGCGTGTATTGCTCTTTATTTCTTATTTACTGTGTATAGCGAACATTTTCAAAGATATGCAAAATAAACAGAACAATGTATAGAACACCCATGAAGCCATCCTCTTTTTATAGCCTTTATCATTCTACCATTCAGTTTTTATTTTTACCTCCACCCCATCGTTGTCTCTTGACTATATCTAAATGTTGTTTTATAGAAGATGAACACATTCGTAATTTAATGTGGATAAGATCTCTGGATTTTATTTGAATCATACCTGAGAATTTTTTTTTAAGAGAG
>NW_006188830.1:0-615 GCF_000334495.1 Tupaia belangeri chinensis | reverse complement strand
AAAAAAAAAAAAAAAGCCCAGGGAAAGAATATAAATTATAAAAATAAAAAAAAAAAAGCAAAGAATAGATTGAAAGGGTAAAGAAAGCCTGAATGGTTTACACTCAGTCATTAGTTACTCAGTTTCTCTTGCAGACCTCCTCTTTGATTTTTGCCTATTTGAAAAATATTTAAACTGAACTATCTTTTTAACAGGGCGCACATATTATTGTGACTCCAGAAGATGCTATTTATGGCTGGAACTTTACCAGGGAAACTCTCTACCCATACTTGGAGGATATCCCGGATCCTCAAGTTAACTGGATCCCCTGCAATGATCCTAACAGGTAAAGCAACAGATTGTGAACAATTCAGTTGAGAACGTCAACTTGTTTTCTTTTTTTGTTCTTTTTAAACCTGAGAAAACTTTGTTAAATACTATTGCATAGATCCACTATCAACTCTAAGCTTCAAGATAGTCCATTTTCATCTACTGTGGATATGTTTGCTAGGAAAATGAACATGAATTATGAAATCAAAGTAACCAGTGCTGGATGGCAGTAGCTTAGTGTAAATATCTTTTCATCGAGGGAATGAGTCTGGAGAGATGACAGCAGAACTTGCTTAGGGTCACAGA
>NW_006188829.1:0-614 GCF_000334495.1 Tupaia belangeri chinensis | reverse complement strand
TTTTTTTTTCCCTTTCATGTTTGTTATTTGGAGTTTTAATTTCTCAAATGATCCCTTTTTTTTAGATTTCAAATTATAACCTATTTCCTGCACCTTTGCGGATGCCCCGTGATCCATGTCAGAAGTACTTCCAGGTCAGACCCATTTTCACGTATTTCAATGCAGAGCAGCAGTTGAATATTAAAACGTAAAAGAAACCAAAATTGATGATTGATATTATCCTAATGTTATAGTGACGGTTTGCTCAAATAACATGAGTTTGTTTTTTTGTTGTTCTTCAGTAATGTGGCAGAAAATGAACCTTTAAAATAAGCTGAAGGAAGCGGTTGGACTTAAGCATCCCGTGTAGTAATTGTGGATGACTCTCATCCTGGAACTGTATTTTAGGTGACTGTGACGGAATTCAGGCTGGCACGTTTTGCCGTCTTTCCTGGTGCGGTCCAGCCTGGGAACCGTTGAAACCGTTGAACAAAGGACGAGGTGTTGGTGCAGAGTCTCTTAAATAGCATCTTCGCTTGTGGGGTTTGACTAGAATAGAGCTCTCCAATTCAGTATTCTCCTTGGGTGTAATGCTGATTAATCTGAGGCGAAGGAAGACTACTTTAATTCTTCTC
>NW_006188828.1:0-614 GCF_000334495.1 Tupaia belangeri chinensis | reverse complement strand
TTTTTTTAAAAAGTGTCATTTTTGTTTTGATGCAAAGCATTTGGAAATCTATGCCTCACTTTTTTGTAAAATGAATTCTCCATTAATTTTTTTGAAAACGCCTTCATAATACTCGGAGTAATACTATGGTATGTTGCTGTTACAAATATAAACCCCAACACCTTAGTGACTTAGCACAGAAACACGCACAGTCTCCTGGCGTCATCAGAATCTCTTCTCCACTCACTGTCTCAAGGCTCAGGCTCCCTCTGTCCCATGATGCCATGTCTCACTATGAAGCCTCCCGGTCACCACAACAGGCAAAGGGAGAGGTAGATGAGATGACCGGGCCATATGGGCTCTGGCCTGGGAGTGTCACAGGCTCCTCCTCTCACAGTAGATGGACCAGACCTCGTCAGGTGGCTGCAAGCTAGCTGCAAGGGAGGCTGGAGACGTGCAGAAGCACATGAGATGCTTGATGAGCACCATGCAGCACTGCCACACAGATAGCATGCCTTTCACTTCATCATGCAATCTACGTATCAGAACAGATACTAACAGAACACGATGCATGACACTGCAGAAGTGAAGACAAAGAAGTTCTTTTTTCTTTTCTTTTTTAGAGAGATTTTTGC
>NW_006188827.1:0-614 GCF_000334495.1 Tupaia belangeri chinensis | reverse complement strand
AGCAAATTAAAACAAAACAAAACAAAAACTTACTAGAAATTTCCTGAATACACTTGATGCTTGGTCCTAAGTACACATGTAACAAAATCTCTTAGGATTTCATTATCTTTTCCTGTATCATGGATCCAACCACCATCTGACTCTCTCTGTCATGTTTTTTTAATACTTTTGGCAAGAAAAATATTGTCTCAGATCACAAATAATTATCTGTGTACTTGCCTCATTTCAGCCATTGCCTCTTTCTGAAGTAGCCTGCTCTATTCCAGCCTTGTTCCCAACAGCCTTATGAAATTTTCTTGCTCTAAATTCATGTGCTTCAACCCTACATCCTCTGTGACTCCTTTAAAACCTCCCTGGATAGAGGTGACCACTTCTTCCTCTGTGCCCTTGTGTTACAGCTTCTACTAATGCAGTTAATAAACTGCATTAGTGAAATTACACTCTCAAATTCTAAGGAACTTGTACTAGATAAAATCCCTAAGTGCTGTTTTGTTTTTTCACTTTTTTAATAGTTATATTTATTTTATTATTTTTTAATTTTATTTTAATTTATTTTGTACATTTATGCACTGTACATCTCTTAACTTGTAAGTTTAATGTACCCAACATGAATA
>NW_006188826.1:0-614 GCF_000334495.1 Tupaia belangeri chinensis | reverse complement strand
CTAATTAAATGTTAAGATGAGTAAATGGAGAAATAAAATAAATTTGTAGATCATTCAAGGTAAGAAATTAGCAAGTAGTAATAGGTGGAAAAATAGAATTTAAATCTGCGGCTGTGCTTGACTTCAAGTCTGTATGGCTTACCACTTATACCAGTCTCAGATCTATTTTCAACTAGGTTGGCGGCTGAATAATAGATAGTTAGTAGGTATCTCTTGAATTATGATATTTAATGTTAACTATTTGAGAATAGAAACTATGCCTTTCTACTTCTGTAGAAAGTTTCTTCCACATAGAAGATTCTTAACAACGTTGGTTAAGTAACTGGAAATTGAATAGCTATTTATCTATCTCTATCTAGCATTTATCTACTTGAAAGAATTCAAAAGGACTGACATAAAATCTAGATAGTTGATTCTTAAAAATCACTGTCTAATGGATTCTTAATGTATTGTTAAAGAAGTATGGAGTGGTTGGAAAAAATGTTACTTAATATATAGCTTATCACTTACTAGTGGACCCTTTTCCAGACCACTACAGACCTTAAGTCTTCTGATTGATAAAATATCTATGTTGGACCAGAAACTCAATGGGTTATTCTCTAGCCCTAAAACAA
>NW_006188825.1:0-614 GCF_000334495.1 Tupaia belangeri chinensis | reverse complement strand
CCCATGGGAGGTGATTTCTCATTTTCCCTATTTCAGTCTCTCTCCAGCAAGTGCAAGCACTTAATGGCAAATCAAACAAAAGAATAATGCTTTCCTTATTCCAAAACTGTCTACTAGTCGGAAAGTCCATGACAAAGTAGGAAAGTTAAACTGGCCTTTGAGAACGACAACCTGCAGGCGATCATGGGACGAGTCACTTATTGAGTTGCTTCTAGTTGTCCAGCCCCTGGAACCCTGGTAAATACAGAGCTGCCTCTAGCTCCTTGGTTTCCAAAGCTGGCTACATTATAGTAGCTTGAGGAAAATTTTTAAAAATATTCATGAGCAGCCCCAACCCAGATTAATTAAATTAAATGTCTCAGGGTGAGTCCTGGCATCTTTAGTTTTTAAAAGCTCTTCAGAAGCTTCTAACATGCAGCTGGAGTTGAGGACCCCTGTGTCTCCTCTGGAAACCCTCCAAGGTCCACAATAATCAACTGGGAGAAGAGCAGCACCCAGATGGTTACGAAGTAATTAAAGGCAGCTGCCCTAGCCGTTGTGGAAACCTCTTCTGGATTCTTCTTTTCTGCAGTGACTATAGTGTTCAGAGAAGACATCCTGAATCATCAGCCAGT
>NW_006188824.1:0-614 GCF_000334495.1 Tupaia belangeri chinensis | reverse complement strand
CAGGTGTCTCCCCTCCTCCCATCCCTAGTTCTGGGTATGAAAGTGACACACGTGTACTCAATGTTTTATTTGTGTCTATGTGCATGTTATAAGTAACAGGACCTGAGAAGTAGCCAGGGTCCCTGTGATAGGTTTTGAACATGCTAATGTCATCTCTCAAAGAATTAGAGCCTTAGTAAAAGTCTGAGTGAGAAAAGCTTGGCATTTCCAGGTTAAGTAGGACCAGGACTGGTGGAAATAGGAGCTGGAAGGCTCAATGGAAAAACTCATGACTCTGGGGAGTAACTGGGCTCTGCCTTTTCTGGGTGACTCTGAATTCTCAGGTCTAGTACGGTGTCTGTTGCTCTGAAGAGTTCACTCTCCTATCATGATGTGTGCATGGTGACAATTCACAATTGCAGTAATTACAAGACTAAACAAGTTGGGGTTTCTATGAACACAGGGTGGAGACTGTTTTTTGCCGTCTTTGCTGAAGACACATCTGTATATGTTGTCTGTTGTGTATCCTACCACTAGACGTCCTGGGATGAGATGACCCTTTTGATTGGAAAGGGATAAGGGGTCATCTTTTTCTACTTAGGTCAAAAAATCACTCTGTACCCCCAAAGCAATTT
>NW_006188823.1:0-614 GCF_000334495.1 Tupaia belangeri chinensis | reverse complement strand
GGTTACAGCAGCTTGCTAGGCTTTGTGATGCTCACCTCTCCCACAAAATCAAGGTCATAAAGGGGTGAGGGGGTGAATGGAACTAACCTCCCTCCCATTCCCTAGACCCCAAACACGGACATGATTACCATGAACAATCGTGATCTCTCTGCCCCTGTAGAAATCTCCCAGGGTGACCGTCGAGCCCTGTTTTGAAGCGACCACTCGCACAGTCCTCCTGCTGTCTAGACAGTCCAAGTAGGGGTCCCATTCCAGGTTTCTCTTGCTGAGAGACTGGGCTCGGGGAGAGGACATGCCCAAGGACTCGCCCATGCGATCCTGGCAGTAGGACTTGAACTTCCACTGCACGACTGCAGGCTGGTGGGAGGACGTAGAGAAGTGGCAGCGGAGCACCGTGGGCTGGAAGAGCATGGCCACCTTCTTCTTTTCGGGCACAGTGACCTGAAGGCCTTCAACCATGGCTGCAAAACAGAACAAACACGTCCAAGCTGGATCCATGTCCTGAATCTTGTCTCCCAACACATGGTCACGCCTTTCTGCTTCACTTTCCTTACCTATCCCCTCCACCCTGTGCTCCCTATCACTGAAATTAATGGCACTGACATCCATCTGGG
>NW_006188822.1:0-614 GCF_000334495.1 Tupaia belangeri chinensis | reverse complement strand
ACAGAGTGAGAGAGAAAGAGAAAGAGGGAAACCATTTTCTGTATCTTAATAAGCAGCTGTAGTTTCCTCATTTCATTTTCAGAAATATGAGACAGCTGTATGCTAACTGTATTATAAAAAAATTAAAAATGATCACACATATTTTAGTATTAAAATTAATTTACATTGTTTTTATATTAATATTTGTTATAATCAAAATTAGTACCTGTAAATAATTTAATGTTATATAATTACGAAAGGTTTCTATGGAAATCTAGCAGTTTCTGGGTTTCCAGCAGAGGGATAAAATAGCTACTCAGACCGATTCCTATTTTCGGACCGTTCTGTCATTCTTATGATTCATGCTTTTGTTATCATAGCAGAGAAATCTGTCTCTAAGGTCAAAAACCTTCACATGTAAGTTTTGAGTATGGTTTGCAGTAAGAATCTAAAATCTTTTCTTTTTTTCTCCACATTGCTATTCAATTATTCCAAAATCATTTCTTGCAAATATTAAATTTTCTCCTACTGAATTACAATATTATTTTTAAAATGCTGTTACTAGTTTGTAGAATCATAATTACATTTTTTTGACAACATTTTTTTGCCGGACTCCCACGTAGTCAACCGTGGTT
>NW_006188821.1:0-614 GCF_000334495.1 Tupaia belangeri chinensis | reverse complement strand
AAAAAAAAAGAGGAAAGGATGGAAAAGACTAGGGAAGGAAAAGGGGAGGAAGGAAGAAAATTTCATCTCCCTCCCTTATGTATTTCTCTTTCACATTAGTCCATGCAATGGTTGGGATAATTGTTTGTTCCCCAAAGGTCCATGTTGTAGAAGTCTGGTCACCAATGTAATGGCTTTGGGAGACAGTATGATAAGAGGTGGGGCCTGATGCAAGGACACCATTCACTTGGCTGGAGGCATGGGAGGGACAAACAGGAAGTGGAGAATTCTGTTTCTTCGGTGCTCATGCCCATCCTTCACGCTGCTTCTGTCAGCCATGTTGTGATATAGCACCAGAGGCCGGCATGATGCCAACCTCACACCTCTGGACTTTCTAGCCGCCAGAATGACGAGCCAAATAAATCTCTACTTTTTATAAATCACTCAGTCTTGGGTATCTTTGTTTAGCAACACAATAACAGATCCACTGTTCGTGTCCACAAATGGTATCCCCAGCAATCCCAACAAAAATATGGAGGTATCTTTGACACTTTTTCCCATTTAGCCTCCACATCCAACCAAGCAGCTCTACTTCCTCCATCTTTGGTCACCTTGTCCACTTGTCTCATCACCAC
>NW_006188820.1:0-614 GCF_000334495.1 Tupaia belangeri chinensis | reverse complement strand
TCCAGTGATGTAACCCTTATGCCATCTGCTGTTCCCCGAAAACCTATCTTTAAAGACTTTTAAAAGTCTTCAAAGAATTTTTCTAAAGAGCTTTTAAAGAGGCGGTTAAGGTGAGGTGAGCTCGTGGGAGAGTCCTAATCAGCCATGGCTGCTGATTATTAGAAGAGGAGATTAAGACACACACAAGTACTGAGGGTCACATGAAGACATAGAGAGAAGATGCCATCCCTGAGTCAAGGAGAGAGGATTCAGAAGAAATTAGTACTGTTAAAATCTTGATTCTAGGCTTATGAGAAAATAAGTTTCTATTGTTTAAACTTCCCAGTCTGGTATTTTGTTATGGTAGCCCCAAGAAACTAGCATTAGTGTATTTTCTCTTGGCCATTAGTATTTTCCATTATTATAACATATATTTCATTTACATAATTTAAAAAATATAATGAAAATTAAAAGAAAAGAAAAATGCTAGAATATGTTAGTTTTGAAATACTGCATACTTGGGAATCATTTTTTTCTAAGAATTCTGTTATTAAAGATAAACCACTAAATTTATCTAATATTCACATGCAGTCCCGGTCAGACGTTAACTTTTTAAGTTTTTTTTTTTTTTTTTT